>NC_061117.1:109963862-110185281 GCF_002878395.1 Capsicum annuum
AGAGCTTTGGATAAAGAAGGAGTTGGAACCGATGACTTAGGATGGCATAGAGAGCAGTTTGCTCCTTCTGATTTGGGATAAGTAAAGTTTAAACTACCTATCTTTGCTCTCTTATTTTGTTTCTACCTCATCTTAACCTTTTTATCTTCTATCTACTGAGCATGAGTCGTAAACCAGGCTAAAGTCATGTCACTATTCAACATCGCAGACCTAAACTTGTTAACCACACTATTCTTCACCCCAAAAACAAACTTACTCATCTTAGCCCTAATATCTGTAACCACATGAGGAGCATATCAACCTAATTGAGTAAACTTATTTGAATACTATTTCAGTATCATGTTACTCTTCTTGAGGTTGATGAATTCTAACACCTTAGCCTCTCTCAGCTCTTGGGGAAAGAATCTATCTAAGAATGCAGTGAAAAACTCCTCCCACTCAATAGGCCCTGCATCATCTGGCCTTTCTGACTTCTACTTTTCAAAACAAGTATGGGCAAAATCTTGTAACTGGTATGCATCTATCTTAGCACTCTTGATAGGAGTAATCCCCATGATGTTTGTAACCTTTTAAACCTGATCAATGAATTCCTGAGGGTCCTTATTAGACTTAGACTTGAGAAAAAATGGAGGATTTATTTGGGTGATGTCCTGAATCCTCACTGCAGCTGAATTGGCCATGTTTGGCCAGAACAACAACTGGTCATTCATTTTGAGCAACAACCAACAGAGAAATAGTAGTGAATAAATATCATTCTATTTAGAAGTTAATACTTGACATTCTTGAGATAAAACTAGTTAGGAAACTTTGAGGTATTACAATACCTCCCCATTGAGAACATTTGTCCTCTAATAAAACTGACTGATAGGGGAGAAATGATAAAATGAAGTACATACTTCATATGAACATTGAAACATGATTGTAAAACTGATATTTCTGAGATTCATACAAAGCATGCATATCTGATTCATCATTTGATGACTGAGCTGATATATGAATGCATTACTGAGAGTACTGATAAGCTGATCACATATATCTGATGCATAAATACTTGATGGAACTCATTACATGACTGAGATTTCTAATAACTGAGTCTTCTTACAAGGAGAATACATGTCTGATGCATGAACAGATGACTAATCTGATGCATGAACATATAATTGGATATGTAATGTTACTTAGTACCAAGTTTAAAAATTTAATCCTAAACATGAGGCTGATACCAAGTTGTAATTGAAATCTATATACGAAAACTGAAAAGCTTAAGGAGAACTGTTAACTTGAGCTTGATCTGAGTCAGCGGGGTAGAGGTAAGGGTACTTGGTACACAAGTATGCTTCTTCTTCCCAAGTAGCTCCCTCAACGGACTAATTCCGCCAAAGAACTTTGACTAGAGGGAGTTCTTTGTTTCTCAGTCTAAGAGTTTGGTAGTCAAGAATTTCTACAAGAATCTCCTCATACGAGAGGTTGTTCTGAACATCTATGCTTTGAATAGGGACTACGACTGCTGGGTCACCTATACACTTCTTAAGCAAAGAAACATAGAAGACTGTATGAACTGAGGCTAGATCTTAAGGAAATTCAAGCTCATAAACTACCTTGCCAAAGTGACTGAGAATTTTAAAGGGACCGAAATATCTGGGAATGAGCTTTCCCTTCTTGCCGAAACTCTTCACTCCCATCATGGAGAGATATTTTGATAGACATGGTCATCAACCTCTAACAAGAGATCCCTTCTACGTACATTTACATAAGACTTCTATCGTCTATGAGCATCCCGGAGTCTTTCTCTAATCAATAGGACTTTCTCTAAGGTATAGAATACTAAGTTATATCCTATAACCGAGGCCTCACTATCATCAAATAACTAACTAGAGATCTACATCTCCTACCGTAGAGAGCTTCGAAAGGAGCCATCCAAATACTGGAATAATAGCTATTATTGTAAGTAAACTTAATCGAAGGCAAGTGGTCATCCCAACTAACCTTAAAAACAATTGTACACGCCCTTAGCATATCTTCTAGGGTCTCAATGGTCCTTTATAATTGACCATCTTTCTATGGATGAAAGGATGCACTAAGATGAACTTGGGCATGAGGAACCTTTTTCAATGCTTTCCAAAAATGATAGGTGAACTGGGTACCTTTGTCTGAAATAATGGAGAATAGAATACCGTGTAATCTGACTAACCTCCTAATGTAGATTTTGGTGTAATCCTCGGTTTAATAATAGGTACGAACTGGAATAAAATGGGATGATTTGGTCATTCTGTCTATAACGACCCAAACTAAATTGTGCTGGCTATGAGTATGAGGCAAACCCATCAAAAAGTCCATGTTCATTTCTTCTAATTTCCAGGTAGGAATATTTATCTCATGCATGGACCCACTAGGCTTTTGATGCTCTATCTTAACTTGCTTATGTGTAGAGAACTTGGACAGAAACTCTACAATATTTTTCTTTATACCACTCCACTAATAGATCTCCCGCAAGTCGCAGTACATATTTATGGCCCCTAGATGAACAGAGCAGCACACACCATGCACTTCTGCAAGAATTTACTTCCTTAATTCATCTATACCTGGAACACAGAGACGACCTTGACAACGCAATAAACTATCTTCCCCTTAGGAGAAAACCCGTAATTTTTGGTCCTGAACTGATTCTTTCATCCAGACTAAACTGGGGTATCTATCTTGCTTTTGTTTCCCCTCGAAAAGTAGAGATGATTCTGAACTTCTTTGAACCCATATGTCACCCTCCTCTAAATCAACTATGCAAATGCCTAGTCTTGCAAGCTGATGGATTTCCTGAGCTAACATCTTCTAACTTTCCTCGACATAAGTAATAATACCCATAGACAATCTAATAAGAGCGTCGGGCACTATATTGGCCATACCTGAATTTTAAAGGACAATCATGTCATAATTCTTCAAGAGCTCTACCCACCTTCTCTGACGAAAATTGAGACCTTTTTGTGAAAAGACATACTAAAGGGTCTTATGATCGGTGAACACATCTACATGAACTCCGTAAAAGTAATTCGTCCGAATTTGTAAGGTAAAAAACATGACTCCTAACTCAAGATCATAAGTAGGATAATTCTTCTCATGGGGCTTAAGTTGTCTAGAGCCATAGGCTATGACCTTACCATGACGCATGAGGACACAACCCAAACCTACTTTGGATGTATCACAGTACACTATAAATCCATCTAGACCATCTGGAAGAGCTAAGGCTGGGGCTAAGGTGAGTCGAGTCTTCAACTCCTTAAAGCTATTCTCATAAGGATCTGACCACTGAAACTTGACTTTCTTCTGAGTCAATCTGGAGATAGGGGATGCAATAGATAAAAATCCTTCAAAAAATTGTCTGTAATGGCTAGCCAAACCCAAAAAACTCCTGATGTCTGATGGAGAGATAGGTCTAGGCCTTTTTTTCTGCCACTTCAATCATTTTAGGATCCACTCTAATGCCATCACTGGAAATGATATTAGCCAGGAATGCTACTGACCTTAGAAAAAATTTTCACTTACTGAATTTGGTGAACAACTGATGATTTCTCAGAGTCTAAAGTAAAATTTTGAGATGGTCTGTAAGATCACGCTCACTGTAGGAATAGACACGAATATCATCTATAAAGACTATGACGAACATGTCCACGTACTTCTTGAACACATAGTTCATTATGTCCATGAAAGCTGCTGGGGCATTGGTAAGACCAAAGTGAACTGTACTACTTATCTGAATAGGCACTAATTATGGATTACTAAACAGAATTGGACTAAATTAACTGAGTTCTGTTGACTGAAAGAATAGCACTGAGATTACTATATTACTGAGTTTTCCTGAGTCACATGACTGACTAAGTTCTATGTATCACGGCTTCATTGAGGAAATCATGAAAACAAGACACGGACTCGAGGCACACAGCTATATTTTTTAGGTACAAGTACCCCCTGGACTCTATACAAGGAAACTGACAAAGGATGACTTTCTCGAGTGTAAGACAAACATCAACAAAACATAATCCATTTGCTAAGACATTTCATCAAACACTTGACATATATAACTTATACATGAATATAGATTTCATAATATAATATTATTATGGCACTTTTTCTCACATAGTCATTTAATCAGATATGGGGGGAGCATGCTATGGTTATACAATCATCAACACATGTAATAATCAAGGATACATCAATCAACTTGTGAATGTTAGTGTTTATCATGAATACCACATAATTCCTCACATACTAGAATTAACTCTAGTAATTAATAGTCTATAAAAGGGAATTAAACCAAACAACAACATGAACATCACTTTTCAATTCAATCAAATCATGAACATTCATAAATATACAAATCTTTGATTTTGAAAAGATATTGTTGAGCTTCATGGGTGAAAGAGACCCATGAATCAACACATGACATACATTAGTTCTTGATTTAGTAAAGATTGATGGAGAGACTTTCTTGAAATTGAATCCCTAATTAAAACCCTAACTTGTTCTTGAGAGAAATTTGAGAGAAACTAGTATATTTTGTGTTCCAAATAGCTGAATCTCATGTAAAAGGGATTAAATAAGGATGGAAATTAACCCTTTTAACCTTGTACCCATGGACACTGAAATTTGACAACTGGTAAATTGGGAAATAGCATGACGCGAAGCCATCGTATTGCCACTTAGTTTGCAACTTAGAAGTTTGGCGTGATGCGTAAATATTGCGCTGGGACACTGGAAAAAGGACAATTGCCATTTTATCTTGTGGTGCGGTCACCACTGACCAATATGGATCTTTTTAATGACGGGGACATAAAATAGTCATAACTTCTCACTCAGTTATCGGATTTAGGCAATTATATATCCATGGAAAGATTATTAAATTTCCAACATGACAAAAAGTGAAAATATTAAAAATTCCACATGGAATAAACATCATTCTATTTAGAAGATAATACTCGACATTCTTGAGACAAAACTAGTTAGAAAACTTCGAGGTATTACAATATCTCCCCCTTGAGAACATTTGTGCTCGAATAAAACTGACTGAGAAAGGAGAAACGATAAACCGAAGTACATACTTGACATGAACACTGAAACATGATTGCATAACTGATATTTCTGAGATTCAAATAAAGCATGAATATCTGATTCATGATTTAATGATAAGATGATCACACATATCTGATGCATGAATACTTGACAGAACTGATTACATGACTAAGATTTCTTAAAACTAAGTCTTCTCACAAGGAGTATACATGTCTGATGCATGAACACATGACTAATCTGATGCATGAAAATATAATTGGATATGCAATGGTAATTAGTACCAAGTTTAAAAATGGAATCTTGAACATGAGGCTGATACCAAGTTGTAACTGAAATCTATATATGAAAACTAAAAAGCTTATGGAGAACTGTTACCTTGAGCTTGATCTGAGTCAGCGGGGAAGAGCTGAGGGTACTTGGTACGCATGTATGCTTCTGCTTCCCAAGTATCTCCCTCAACGGACTAATTCTGCCAAAGAACTTTAACTTGAGGGACTTCTTTGTTCCTCAGTCTAGGAGTCTGGTAGTAAAGAATTTCTACAAGAATCTACTCATAAGAGAGGCTGTTCGGAACATCTATGCTTTGAATAGGGACTACAACTTTTGGGTCACCTGTACACTTCTTGAGCAAAGAGACATGGAAGACTGGATAAACTATGGCTAGATATAAAGGAAATTCGAGCTCATAAGCTACCTTGCCAAAGCGACTAAGAATTTTGAAGGGACCGAAATATATGGGACTGAGCTTTCCCTTCTTGCCGAACCTCTTCACTCTCTTCATGGAGAGATCTTTAGATAGACATAGTCACCAACCTCTAACTAGACATCCCTTCTACGTACATCTACATAAGACTTTTGTCATCTATGAGAAGCCCAGAGCCGTTCTCTAATCAACAGGACTTTCTCTAAGGCATACAATACTAAGTCATGTCCTATCACCGAGGCCTTACTATCATCAAAACTACCGACTAGAGATCCGCATCTCCTACCATATAGATCTTCGAAAGAAGCCATTCAATTACTAGAATAATAGCTATTATTGTAAGAAAACTTAGTCAAATGAGAGTGGTCATCCCAACTAACCTTGAAATCAATTGCACAAACCCTTAGCATATCTTCTAGGGTCTGAATGGTCCTTTCTACTTGACTATCTGTCTGAGGATGAAATGATGCACTGGGATAAACTTGGGTACGAGAAACCTTTTGGAATGCTTTCCAAAAATGACAGGAAAACTGGGTACCTCTGTCTAAAATAATGGGGAATGGAATACCATGTAATCTGACTAATCCTTTAATGTAGATTTTGGCGTAACCTAGGTTTAATAAGAGGTATGAACTGGAAGAAAATGGGCTGATTTGGTTATTCTATCTACAATGACCCAAACTAAATCATGCTGGCAATGAGTATGAGTCAAACCCATCACAAAGTCCATGTTTATTTCTTCTCACTTCCAAGTAGGAATACTTAACTCCTGCATGGACCCACTAAGCTTTTGATGCTTTATCTTAACATGCTGATATATAGAGAACTTGGACACAAACTCTGCAACATCTCTCTTCATCCTACTACACCAATAGATCTTTTGCAAGTCACAGTACATATTTGTGGCCCCTAGATGAATAGATTAGTAGCACCATTCACTTCTGAAAGAATTTGCTTCCTTAAGTCAACTACACCTAGAACACAGAGATAACCCTGACAACGCAATACACTATCTCCCCCTTAAGAGGAAACCTATAATTTCTGGTAATAAACTAACTCTTTTAACTTGACTAAACTAGGGTGTCTATCTTGCTTTTCTTTCACCTCTAAAACTAGAGATGATTCTAAACTACTATAAACCCATATGTTACCCTCCTCTAAATTAACTATGCAAATGCCTAGTCTGGCAATATGATGGACTTCCTGAGCTAACTTTTTCTTACTGTCCTCGACATGAGTAACAATACCCATAGACAATCTAATAAAAAATTCGGGCAACATATTGGCCATGCCCAGATGATAAAGGACACTCATGTCGTAATTTTTCAAGTTCTCTACCCACCTTCTCTGATAATGACTGAGATCTTTCTGAGAAAAGACATACTGAAGGCTCTTATGATCGGTGAACACATCTACATGAACTCCCTACAAATAATTCATCAAAATCTTTAAGGTAAAAACTACGACTCCTAACTCAAGATCCTGAGTAAGATAATTCTTCTCATGGGGTTTAAGCTGTCTGGAGGCGTAGGCTATGACGTTACCATGATGCATGAGGACACAACCCTAACCTACTATGGATGTATCATAGTACACTATAAATCCATCTAGACCATCTAGAAGAGCTAAGGCTGGGGCTGAGGTAAGTCGAGTCTTCAACTCCTGAAAGCTATTCTCGCAAGGATCTGACCACTGAAACTTGACTTTCTTCTAAGTCAATCTGGACATAGGGAATGCAATATACAAAAATCCTTCAACAAATCGTCTGTAATAGACAGCCTAACCCAAGATACTCCTGATGTCTGATGGAGAAATAGGTTTAGGCCAGTTTTTTACTACTTTAGTCTTTTTAGGGTCTACTCTAATGCCATCACTAGAAATGATATTGGCCAGGAATGCTACTGACCATAGCCAAAATTTGCACTTACTGAATTTGGTGAACAACTGATGATTTCTGAGAGTGTAAAGTACAATTCTGAGATAGTCTGCATGATCATGCTCACTACAGGAATAGACATAAATATCATCTACAAAGACTATGACAAACATGTCCATGTATTTATTGAACACACAGTTTATTATGTCTATGAAAGATGTTGGGTCATTGGTAAGACCAAAGGACATGGCTAGGAATTCGAAGTGACCATACTAGTTACAGATGGCTATTTTTAGAATGTCGTATTCTCTGACTCTGAGCAGATAATAGCTGGATCTGAGGTTTATCTTAGAGAAATAACTAGCACACTGAAATTAGTCAAATAATTTATCAATTTTGGGAAGTGGATACTTTATCTTGACCATGACTTTATTGAGCTAATGGTAATCAATGCACATTTTAAGAGAACCATCTTTCTTTCGTATGAATAAGACTGGTGCACCCCACGGGGATACATTGAGTCAGATGAATCCCTTATCTAAGAGATCCTTCAACTACTCTTTCAATTCTCTGAGTTTTGTAGGTGATATTCTGCAAGGAGGAATAGATATAGGCTGAGAATCTAGAAGAAGGTTAATGCCGAAGTCTATTTCCCTTTTGAGAGGAATTCCTGAAAGCTCTTCGAGAAATACATCTGAATATTCACGCATTACTAGGACTGATTCAAGACTGGGAGTTTCGAAACTAGTGTCCTTAACTCGAAAAAAATGATAGACACATCCTTTAGATATAATTTTTCATGCCCAATAGTAGGAAATAAGCTGACCTCTAAAAGATGAAGTACAAACCCTCCACTCTAGGATGGGTTCATTTGGAAAATAAAATTGGACCATTTTGTTGCTGCAGTCGACTATGGCTAGTAGGAATAAAGTCAATCCATGCCGAGAATGATATCAAAATCAGTCATCGCTAATTTGACTAAATATGCAAAAGTGACTTTCTAAAATATCATCAACGGATAGTTCCTGTATACCCACTGGGCTATGATGGTTTTACCCACTGGGATAGAGATTGAAAATGGCTCTGCTGGAATTTTAGGACAGATTCAGAAATCAACTACTATATAGAGAGTGACAAAAGGCAATAAAGCTCCTGGATTTAGCAAAGCGTAAACATACACATAAAAGATCTTTAATATACCAGTAACCATATTAGGAGAATTTTCCTAATCTCGCTGGGACTAAAGAGCATAGAGTCTATTTGGTCGTTGCCCACTAGTAGCACTAGAAGTTGCACCCTACTGATTTGGGTGATCAGTCTGAGCTGACGAACGGTTCTGCTGACCCTGATAAACTAACTTGGGACAATCTCTGACTTTTTGGCCTGGCTTGCCACATCTGAAAATGTAAAACCCGTACTTTTCCTATCTTGAAATTTTTTCCATGAATGTTAGAAGCTTTATTTGAAAGATGAATCTACTTTTAAACACGTGGTATTCATAAGTTAACCCTAAAGGTCCAAACCTCAGCTTTGGGCCAAGTATTATGAGGCTTAGTTCTATTCATGATGTCCAGTTTGTATGTCATGTATCAGACCAGACTCAGTTAGGTTCTCCTATTTCCGCTCATGCATATTTTGTAAGACGATCTCAAATTCATTAGCATTTCTGGCTAAGATAATAGTTCTCCTTAGTCTTACTCATTTTCATGTTCAGTGTTCATTACAAACTTTGTATTCAATTCATGCTCAACTCCCCAATACAAACTTTGTACTAAGTACCCTTGCGTATTCAGTCATGCATTCATATATCAGTTTAGTCATGTAATTATACATCAGACATGCATTCTTAATACGGGAAATTTAGTTCATCAGAATATTTAGTCATCTATTTATGAGTCAATTATTAGTCATGCATCAGGTATGCATGAATTCAGCTTATTAGTCTTGTATCAGATATGTATGTTCAGTATGTTATATTCAGATCTTCAGTCATGTCAGTCACGAGATCATGTATCAGTTATTCATGTTCAGTATGTAGGTTAGTTCATGTTGTTACCCTCACTCTAAGTCTTATTTAAGGATGAATGTTCTCAAGGGGAAGATATTATAATACCCGTACTTTCCTAGCTTGAAATTTTTTTCCCAAGAATGTGAAAAGCTTTCTTTGAAAGGTGAATCCACTTTTTTCATATGGTAAATTCAATAATATTTCAATCGATACAAAATTTACCCAAATCCAACACCCAGACGAAGAGTTAGAGCCATTTTAGTGATACAGTGTATCACCTGAGCCTTCAGTACATCTCGGAGATAGCTTAAATGGAAATTGTCAATTTCCAGTATTGCACTGTGATAGTGGTGCGTCGTACCAAACGTCTAGGTCATAGATAAGGTGGCAACACGATAGCTCCATATCGCACCATCGTGTAATTTCACATTTGTCTCTTTCCAGTGACTTGGCGCAATAGTGGCACATCGCACCAAGGTTGGAAATCGGGAAATTTTCTCAAAAATTAAATACATGTCCTAGAGTTAAAATTGTCAATTTCCCACCCTATATAAGCCTTATAACATGAGATTTGGCCATAATTCAGCAACTTATACTCAATTACTCTAAAAAACTCTCAAGATCAAGCCCTAGGATTTTCATAGAAGGTTCAATTCCAAGGGAATTCACCATTAAATTTCAAGAATATCTCTATCAATCTTCATTGAATCACAAGATAAGGTATTCTTAGTATTTATTCATGGACTCCTTTCATCCATGAAGCCCGAGAATCTATTTTCTAAGTTTAAGTTTATGGATTTCTTTATGAATTTTATGTTGGGCGTTGTTTTGTTTATGCTGAGAATGATCAATTGAATTTAAATCCATGTTAGGTGATAAATTTTATATGGAATTGATTTGCATTGATGTATATTCATATGAACCTATAAATAAACCCTAAGATGATGAAATTAGAGATGAATCATGATGATTAATTGTTAATGTTGTCTACATGTGCTATGCCTACCATGTGTATAATTAAATGCCTAGATGAAGGAGCAATGCCCAACTATTATGATATCATGAAATCCCCATGTATGTACAAGTTTATGCATATCACATGTTTGATGAAGTGCTTCAATATTTGAATTATGATTTGTGTTGTTGGTAATGTGTTCAAGTAAGCCATGCTATACCAGTTTCTTCTCATCGAGTCCTGGGGGTACTTGTACCAAAACATTTAGCTGTGTGCCTAGAGCCACGTCATGTTTTCATGATCTCCTCATTCAAGCCTTGATCCATAGAACTCAATTAGTCATGTGACTTAGGAAAACCCAGAAATCTTAGTAATCTCAGTGATTCAGTACTCAGTAATCTTAGTAACCTTAGTATTCGAAGACAATCTCAGTAACTACAGTATTCTCAGTCAATCCTAGGAACTTAGTACATTCCGTTAGTCAATGAAAATCAGTAAATTTAGTTTAGCTTTACTAGACAATAGCACTAGTATCAATTCAATTCAATTAATTAGTTCAGCTCAGTTAATCAGGTTAGTGTCTTTAAAATGAGAGTAGGATTCAGCATCGAGCAAGCCTAGGGATGGGGGCTCACCTGCTAGATAGGACTGAGATCTGTAGAATAAATCCCTAAGTTCTAGAACTACGTAGCTAGCATAGGTACGAGATGTCACCCATTAGATAGGACTGACATACTCAGGGATCACCTGTTAGCATATTTAAATGTATAGGACTGATCCCAGGGGTCGCCCGCTAGATTAGGACTGAATCCACAACGTTATCTTAACCAGTGGCGCAGTACTAACACCCTTCCAACTGGGGTTATAGGTGGGACCTCAGTTAGATTAGTATGGGGCATGTCGTTTAGATGAATACATCCCACAATTTTAACTACAAAATCAAGACTGTTAGATACAGTTAATTCAACTCAGTAGTATAGATTTAGGACTGTCAAATACAGTCAATCCTTATCATTATAAATAGACTCTGGGATCACCCATTAGATAGGATTGATCTCAACTATGGTAAATCAATATCAGTATCATCAGATTTAGAGATCACCCGCTAGATAGGACTAATCTCAGATTCAGTTACTCAGATATAGTACAAAACTTAACTAGTTCCATTAGATTCAGGACTGTCAGATATAGTCACTCATGTTATCCGTTATCAGAACTTATATTATTAGTATTTAGCTTCAGAACTGTCAGATACAGTCAACCAGACTAGTTCTTCATAATTAGAATTGTTAGACACAGTTATTTATATATCAGTAACATAGTATCAGTCCCTTAGTATTCAGTTATATAGTATCAATCTTTCTCCCTCATTAGTACTCAGATGTCAATATCAGTAAACTCAGTAGTCAGAACTCAGTAATCAGTCCTGTTATAATCTCTGTTACAGTTACGTAGTCATGCATATATTCTCAGATTCATGTTAGCCAGTCAGTTAGTATTATTCATGCATTTGAACTATTTGTATTCAGCCTACCTCACTTATATACCAGTACATTCAAAGTACTGATGCATTTATGCTATGGTGTATTATACCATAGGTTTTGAAGCACGAGCTCCAGAGCATCAGTAGTACTCAGGTTCAACAGTCAGAGTTTGAGGATATGATTATTATATTACTATTTTAGTTTTCAATTTATTTTAGTAGTTGGAGTTAGTTGGGGACATATCCCATCAACTCTTTTTTCAAATAGTTAAGAAGGTTTCAGACTATAGCATGTCAGACAGTTATTTCAGTTATTTTTGTATTGATATACCATATTTTTAGTTATGTACTAGTATTGAACCTTATGACCTTTCAGTTCATGTTTCTGCATTATACAGTCTTTTATACAGTATACAGGTATAGATATCAGTCATGGGTTAGCTTTTGGTCCTTTGAGGTCATGAGCACCGTGTAACATTCTGGGTACCAGATTGGGGTGTTACTGAAACAGACATCGCTACCAGCTTTTCAAGCACCCTTGTGGTTCTTACCACAAGTCTGATAAAGAGGATTAGATCGGGAATTGCTGACACTGCCATGAGACTTAGAGCCTGGTACCTTATCTCTATTTCCATCCCTGAACTTAGGAGATGGAGCACTGGATGAAGAATGAGCTAGACTGATGACTTAGGAAAGAACTGAGAGCGGTTTGCTCCATCTGATTTGGACACAATTTAACCTTAGGCTCTGATACCAAGTTTGTAATGCCTAGAATCTGGTACTTGGAATGTTACACAGTGCTTCCGACCCCGAAGGACCACAAGATAACCCATGACTGATATCTGTACCTATACATTGTATAACATACTAAATATAATGCAGAAATGGAGGCTCAAAGGCCATAAGGTTCAAAACTACATGATTGATAAAATATAACATATGAGTGGGGTTATAAAATACCCAAAACTAAAATACTAACTGAACATATTGTAGTCTGAAAAATCTCTAAAACACAACTGTCTGGATAAGGAGTTGATGGGACGTGTCCCTAACTAACTCCAAATTATGAATTAATTAATGAGATAATAAATAAATAATCATGTCCCTGAAATATGAGGACTCACTGCTAACTCTTACTGTAGAAAATGGCTCGTGCTTCCAAACCTATGCTATAAGACTCCATAACGCAAATGCATCCGCACTTTAAATATACTGGGATGCATGGAAGGTAGGTTGAATGCATGGGGTTCATATGCATGAACAATTCTAGCTAAATTACTAATAAGAATGTGAGAGTACATACATGAATACGTTGTAACTATATCTAAAATCGTGAAAACATGAATTTACTTATAACTAACATGATTGTTAATCAAATTCTGATGACTAATGTAACTGATGACATAAGTGACAGACAGACCTGAATCTGATGGAACTAGCTAAGTTCCATACTGTTCAGAGTTTACTATTTTTGATAGTCCTAAAATCAGTAGAATTAACTGAGTTCTATTACTGAGACTAAATAACTGTATTTGATAGTCCTGATTCAGTAACAAAAATTGTGGGAAGTAGTTATCTAACTGACATGCCCCTAATACACCATTATGGCAGAGTTGGGGTCCAATATGTAACCCTAATTGGAAAGATATCAATACCGCGCCACTGGTAAGGACAAGCTGTGAGTGACCCTCATCTGACAGTGTCCCCAAAAAAAATAGTGGGGCCCTCTTCTGATAGTGCTCATCCACCTCATCAACCCTCATCTAACAGTGTTGATGTCTCAATCTATGCTGGCTACATAGTTCTAGAATGCAAGGATGACTTCTAAGAATCACACCCTCATCTGACAGTGTGTTTTCCTATTCCTTGGGTTCAGTCGGTGCTAATTCCTACTCCCATCTGAATAGACACTGATCATGGATTACTGAATTGAACTGGACTGAATTAACTGAGTTCCGTTGACTGATGGAATAGTACTGAGATTACTGTATTACTGAGCTTTCCTGAGTCACATGACTTACTGAGTTTTATGGATGACGGCTTAACTGATGATATCATGAACATATGACCCGGACTCTGGGCACACAGCTATATTTTTAGGTACAAGTACCACCTGGAGTCGATAGAAGGAAATTTACAATGCATGACTTTCTTGATTACAGGACCAACATCAACAATACATAATTCATTAGCTAAGGCATTTCATCAAACACTTGACTCACATAACTTGTACATGAATGGAGATTTCATATTATCATACTAGTATGAGACTTTTCCTTCACATACGCATTTAATAAAGCATGGGGGAGCATTCTATGGTTATACAATCATAAACACATCTAATAATCAAGGATACATCAATCAGCTTGTGAATTGAAGGGTTTATCATGAATACCATGTAATTCCTCACATACTAGAATTGATTCTTGTAATTAATAGTCTGTAACATGGAAGGAAACCAAACAAAAACATGAACATCTCTTTTCAATTCAATCAAGTCATGAACATTAGTAAATCTACCAATATTTGATTCTGAAAAGAGATTTTTGAGCTTCATGGGGGAAAGAGGTCCATTTATAAACACAAGACATACCTTAGTTTTTAATTTAGCGAAGATTACCGGAGAGACTTTCTTGAAATTGAATCTCCTATTGAAACCCTCGCTTGTTCTTGAGAGAAATTTGAGAGAAACTAGTATGTTTTATGTTCCAAAAATCTAAATCTCATGTTAAAGGGCTTAAATAGAGGTGGAAAATTGATCCTTTTAACCCAGAACGTGTATTTTAAATTGGTGACAATTTCCCGACCTGGACTCCTAGTGCGACACGGCACTATCACGCCATGTCACTGGAATTTGACAATTGGGAAATAGAAAAATAGTGCAATGCGGAGAAATCACGTTGGGGCACTGGAAAAAGGACAATTAACTTTTTATCTTGTGGTATGGCGCTCCACTAACCAATATGGTGTTGTTTTATGATAGGGACTTGAAATAGTCATAACTTCTCACCCGATTATTGTTTTTAGGCAAATTTTATATCCATGGAAAGCTTATTGAATTTTTTCATATGACAAAAAGTGAAAATCTTGAAAATTCCCAATGCAATAAACATCATTCAATTTAGAAGATAATACTTGACATTTTTGAGACAAAACTAGTGAAGAAACTTTGGGGTATTACAATATCTCCCCCTTAAGAACATTCATCCTCGAATGAGACTGACTGAGAGGGGAGAAATGATAAGACAAAGAACATACTGAACGTGAACACTGAAATATGACTATATAACTGACATTTTTGATATTCATACATAGCATACATATCTGATGCATGGTTTCATGACTGAGCTGATACATAAATGCATGACTGAGAGTACTGATAAGCTGATCACAAATATCTTATGCGTGAATACTTGATGGAACTGATTACATGGCAGAGATTTCTAATAATTGATTCTTCTCACAAGGAGAATACATGTTTGATACATGAAAACATGACTAATCTTATGCTTGAACATATAATTGGATATACAATGGTACTTAGTACCATGTTTAAAAATGGAATCCTGAACATGAGGCTGATACTGAGTTGTAACTGAAATTTGGACATGAAAACTGAAAAGCTTAAGAAGAACTATTATCTTGAGCTTGATCTAAGTGAGCGGAGAAGAGGTAAGGGTACTTAGTACGCATGAAATCTTCTGCTTCCCAAGTAGCTCCCTCAATGGACTGATTCCGTCAAAGAACTTTGACTAGAGGGACTTCTTTGTTTCTCAGTCTACGAGTCTAGTAGTCTAGAATTTTGATTGAAATCTCCTTATAAGAGAGGTTGTTCTGAACATCCATGCTCTGAATAGGGACTACAACTGCTGGGTAACCTATACATTTCTTGAGAAAAGAGACTTAGAAAACTGGATGAACTGAGGCTAGATCTGAAGGCAATTCAAGCTCATAAGCTACCTTGCCAAAGAGACTGATAATTTTAAAGGGACCAAAATATCGGGGACTGAGCTTTCCCTTCTTGTCGAACCTCTTCACTCCTTTCATGGAGAGATCTTTAGAGAGACATAGTCAGCAACCTCGAACTCAAGATCCTTTCTACGTACATCTACATAAAACTTTTTTTGGCTCTGAGTAGCCCAAAATCTTTCTCTTATCAACAGGACTTTCTCTAAGGTATCAAATACCAAGTCAGGTCCTATCACCAAGGCCTCACTAGATCTAACTAGAGATCTGTATCTCCTACTGTATAGATCTTTGAAAGAAGCCATCCAAATACTGGAATGATAGCTCTTGATGTATGCAAACTCAATCAAAGGCAAGTGGTCATTCTAACTACCCTAAAAATCAATGGTGCACGCCCTTAGCATATCTTCTAAGATCTAAATGATCCTTTCTTATTGACCATCCATTTGAGGATGTAAGGCTGTACTGAGATGAACATGGCTACCAAGACACTTTTGGAATGCTTATGATAAATGAGAGGTGAAATGGGTACCTCTTTCTAAAATAATGGATAATGGAATACAGTGTAATCTGACTAACTCCCTAATGTAGATTTTGGCGTAATCCTGGACTGAATAAGAGGTATGAACTAGAAGAAAATGGGATAATTTGGTCATTCCATCTATAATGACCCAAATTGAATCATGTTGGCAAAGAGTACGAGGCAAACCCATCACAAAGTCCATGTTCACTTCTTCCCACTTCTAAGTAGGAATATTGAACTCCTGCATGGACCCACTAGGCTTTTGATGCTCTATCTTAACCTGCTGACATGTAGAGCACTTAAACATAAACTCTACAATATCTCTCTTCATCCCACTCCACCAATAGATCTCCTGCAGGTCATGGTACATCTTTTTGGCCCGTAGATGAATCAAGTAGCACACACCATGCGCTTCTGCAAGAATTCGCTTTATTCAGTCATCTACACCTGGAACACAGAGATGACCTTGACAACGCAATACACTATCTCCCCCTTTGGAGAAAACCTATAATTTCCATTCCTTAACTAACTCTTTCAACTTGACTAAACTAGGGTCTCTATCTTGCTTTTCTTTCTCCTCAAAAACTAGCGATGATTCTGAACAACTCTTAACACTTTTCTCTGAATCGACTATGTGAATGCCTAGTCTGGAATGTTTTTGTACTTCTTGAGCTAACTTCTTCTTACTGTCCTCGACATGAGTAACACTACCCATAGACAATCTACTATGATAGTCAGCCACTATATTGGCCTTGCTCGAATAATAAAGGACACTCATGTCATAATTTTTCAAGATATCTAACCACCTTCTCTAATGAAGATTGAGATTTTTCTAAGAAAAGACATACTGAAGGCCCTTATGATTAGTGAACACATCTACATGAACTCCATACAAGTAATTTCTCCAAATTATTAAGATAAAAACCATGGCTGCTAACTCAAGATAATGAGTAGGATAACTCTTCTCATGGAGTTTAAGTTGTGTGGAGGCGTAGGCTATGGCCTTACCATGCTGTATAAGGACACAAGCTAAACCTACTCTGGATGTATCACAGTATACTACAAATCCATCTGGACTGGCTGGAAGAGCTAAGACTGGGGATGAGGTAAGTCGAGTATTCAACTCCTGAAAGATCTTCTCACAAGGATCTCACCTCTGAAACTTGACTTTCTACTGAGTCAATCTAGACATAGGGGATGAAATAGATGAAAATACTTTAACAAACCATTTGTAATAGTCAGCAAAATCCAAGAAACTCCTGATGTCTAAGGAGAGATAGGTTTAGGCTAGTTTCTTACCACTTCGGTCTTTTAAGAATCTACTCTAATGACATCACCAGAATGATATGGCTAAGAAATGCTACTGACCTTAGCCAAAATTTGGACTTACTGAATTTGGCAAACAACTGATGATTTTTGAGAGTCTGAAGTATAATTTTGAGATGGTCTGTATGATCACGCTCACTGCGGGAATAGACTAGAATATCATCAATAAAGACTATGATGAATATGTCCAACTACTGCTTGAACACATGGTTCATCAAGTCAATGAAAGATACTGGGGCATTGGTAAGACCAAAGGACATGACTAGGAATTTAAAGTGACCATACCGGGTATGGAAGGTTGTTTTTGGAATGTCATATTCTCTGACTCTGATTTGATGATAGCCAAATCTGAGGTCTATATTAGAGAATAATTGGCACCCTAAAGTTGGTCAAACAAGTTATCAATTTTGGGAAGTGGATACTTGATCTTGACCGTGACTTTATTGAGCTAATGGTAATCAATGCACATTTTGAAAGAACAGTGTTTCTTGTGCATGAATAAGACTGGTATACCCCACGGGGATACACTAGGTCTAATGAATCCCTTATCCAAGAGATACTTTAACTGCTCTTTAAATTCTCTATGTTCTGTAGGTGCCATTCTATATGGCGGAATAGATATAGGCTGAGTATCTAGAATAAGGTCAATGCCTAAGTCTATTTCCCTTTTGAGAGAAATTCCTGGAAGATCTTCGGGAAAGATATCTGAATATTCACTCAATACTAGGACTAATTTAAGACTAGGAGTTTTGGAACTAATGTCCTTAACTCGAACAAGATTATATACACATTCTTTAGATATTATTTTCCGTGCCCAAAGGTAGGAAACAAGCCGACCTCTGAAAGCTGAAGTACTACCCCTCTACTCTTGGATGAGTTTATTCAAAAAATGAAACTGGATTATTCTATTTCTACTGTCGATTGTGGCATAGCAGGAATGAAGCCAATCTATGCCAAGAATGACATCAAAATTAGTCATCTCTAATTTGACTAAATCTGCTGAAGTGACTTTCTAAAATTTTATAACCGGATAGTTCCTGTATACCCGATGGGCTATGATAGTTTTACCCACTAGGGTAGAGACTGCAAAGGGCTCTTCTAGAATTTTGGGACTAATTACAAAATCAACTGCTATATAGGGAGTGACTAAAGATAAGAAAGCTCCTGGATTTAGCAAAGCGTAAAAATGCACAAGACAGATCTATAACGTACTAGTAACCACATCAAGAGAATTTTCTTGATCTTAGCGGGACAGGAAAGCAGAGAGTCTATTTGGGCATTGCCCACTAGTAGCACCAGAAGTATCACCCTACTGATTTGGGTGACCGAACTGAGTTAAGGAATGGTTCTGATGATGTATGAGCTAATGCTAACATATTTGAGGCTTTTAACTAAGAATAATTTCAAAGTATTAAGCTACTTTTATCGTTTTTGATTGTTTTATGTTTTATTTTGTGGAAGAAGCTAATATGTTAGTGAACCAACAAGAATGAAAGCAGATGAGCTGAAATATCAAGTAAATAGAGGCAAAGTGTGGCTGACAACATTTGTAATAAGTCGTCAGTCCTTTGATAAGCTATCACCTTCATCGTCAGCCTTAGATAGAGAATTGGCCTAAGTTAAAAGCTGTGATAACATTTTGTGATAGGTCGTCCAGGAGGTGATAAGCCATCAAGATGCCGTCAGCCTAAGGCAGCACATGAGAACTGAAGTAGAGATTTGACGACATTTGTGATAAGTCATCAAAGAGCTGATAGGGCATCATCGTTTCTCGTCAGTGTTAGGTAGCATATGTCTAAAGAAAATAGGAAGCGAACAACATTTGTGATAAGTCGTCAGCCTCCTAATAGGCTATCACAAATGGCATCACCTAATCCAAAGAATTTCTGAATTTTATTATTTTGTTTCCATAATTAAGGTGAACTATTTAAAGACTTGTTTAGAGTTTTCTTAAGAGGACCTAACCTTGAGTTTTGAGACACAATACTTTGATATTTTCTCTCTCTAACTTCTTGTCTTGAAAAAGCAATTAGTTTGAAGAGAATTTAATCATTATTTTGGGATTTCTATTGTGATCTAATATGAGATTCACTAGTTATTATTCATCTTGTGGTAAGTTTATTTTGCAAATTATCAATTAATCTAGTTGCTTTGGTTATTACATTATGCATTGCTAAATTACTTTAACCTAAATTATGGGATCTAGGGTTAGGTTTTGATAAGGTGCTGAGTGTTCAAGATTCAAAAGGTGGTAGGATTTCTTGATAATTCTGATGTTTTAATTATTGTCTGTTGGTTGTAAACGATAGATAACACCTTCTTTGATTTTCTTGAGAAAGAAATAAAATATAGTGGGAAGTGAATTATTTACAGGGACTTGGAAACACTAAACTTTCGTTTAATAATCAGCGTTGTAACAAGGTTGGTTTACCTGAGGTAAAATTTGGGTAGTGAATATAAAATCTCTAAGTCCGAGAGAATTAGGTAATTAAATACTTAAGTAGGTCGAGAGACAATTAAGCATAACTTTGATATAGATAACTTGTTGTCCTACCTACCATGAGAATCTTGAACCACTTGTAGTATCTGTCAAGTACCAAAATCCCTAGTAAACATAATTCTGGTTTTTCATAAACTCTTGATTACAAACACTGATTAAAGTGATTAACGATTACTTGTTCAACTAAAAAACCCCATTTCAGGAAACATCAACTATCAGTTAATTAAATTGCAAGTGACTTAAGTTCACACCATATTCCCTGTAGGATTCAACCCCAACCTAGTTGGGTTTTATATTGACAACGATCGCTTATATTCTCGATTAAGAGGTGTAGTTTGATCGTTATCAAAAATGGTGCCATTGCCAGGGAATATAGTTGTAAACTGAAGTTTGTGTGCGTAAATTGACTGTTAGTTAAGTTTCCTAGCTTTACGTTTATTTGTTGTTTTTGTTTATTGCAGGATCTTTTTAGTGTATGCCAAGAACCAGAAGTTCCAGAGAACCGTTATTACCACCTAATCCAAAACCACAACGAATTGGAACAATGGTAGAACAGCAAGAGGCTGACAGATTGGTAGCCTTAGCTAGAGCTTAGGTGAATGTACAAAATGTCGGTCAACAAGCATGACATCAAAATCCCGAGGACAAAGATTTGGGAGATAGGTAGTTGTTAAATCTTGGTAACCCAAGGCATGTAGAGAAAATAGTTGCACCAATACGATGTAATATTAACCGAAACCATCCATTTCTAAAAAGGCAAGAGTACCAGCTGGTCCAATATGATGTCAATGATGATGATGATGGAATGGACGGAGCAGGTGAAATGGATGTAATCGTTCCTCAACCGTTGGCACCTGGGGATAAATTCAACATTACGAGTACTATGATCCAACTCCTAAATATGAAGGGATTGTTTGGTGGCTTTCCTGGGGATGACCCAAACCTGCATCTGGTGAACTTTATCACCATCTGTAAATCTTTTGACAACCTAGGAGTAGGTCAAAATGCTATACATTTGAGATTATTTCCGTTGTCTCTATCTGGGGAGGCAACATTGTGGCTAAATAAGCTGACACTCGATTCTATATCAAACTGGAGGTAGTTGAAAGGAGCTTTCCTAGAAAGGTTCTTGCCACCTTCCAGGAGGGTAAAGTAGAGGGATGAGATCAGCAACTTTAGGCAGCTCCCGACTGAAGCCTTGTATGAAACCTGGGAAAGATTCACGAAGAAGCTGACACAGTATCCCAACATGATAGACGTACATTTAATGGAGACTTTGTACAGGGCTCTTAACTCTGTTACAAAGACAATTGTAGACAATGTTTTTGGTGGTTCATTTGGTGATCTTACATTCCCATAGGCTTCAGAGATTACTGGACAAAATGACTAAACAAAGTCGGGCATGGCATACCAGAGACTCTATGGTGGCCATCCCCACAACTTCTGTGGGTATTACTGCGGAACAACGCAGAAGAGAAGAGGAGCGTGACCAAGACATGGCGCACCTTAAAGCACAGATTGAGAGTAAATTCCCTAAATAGTCACCCATGTTTGGGAATTTTCCTAATATATCACTTTTTTTAGGACCACAATATCACCCAACTATTCCTATTTTCCTCAAACTATACTTGACATAATACCAACATTCTTTTATCTTCTAATAGAATGCCATGTCACATTTATTTTTCTAACAATACATAAAAGAGTGTTTATGTCTCTATAAGCATCAACTTCTTTTACATATTCAATCAAAATATTTACCTAATTCTTGAATAAACAACTTCTTTTACATATTCAATCAAAGCATTTACCTAATTTTTGAAGATTTTGAAGCTGGAACAGTGAATAAGTGTACAAGTTGTTACACTTTCAGTAGTCCAATACATTATTTTCTGTAGGAGGATCTTGTTACTTCAATTTCATAGCATAAATCTTTATTCTCTAATTCATTCACGAGTATTTGCATGAACATCAACTTCTCTTTATACAAAAATTTAGCCTTTCTCTTATCAAAACAAAAATTAAATTAGTTCCTTGGAGCTAAAAACATAATAATAAATTTTCTTCACTGTCTTACCAAACTATATGCACAAAAAAATTTGTCCTTCAAAATAACAAATTTTAGCATCAATTCTTCAAAAAAGTGTCATAACTTGCTATAATTTATAGCTAAATAATGTTTTATAGGCAAGCGAAAACATCACACTGTACCACGCCATAACATGATCATAGAGGTTTTAGCAAAACAAGACACATAACGTGTCTAAAAAGGTGTTTCACATAACTAACAAAAGAAACTAATGCATAATCCCTATTTTTTAGTAAAGTTTCTCTTCTTCTTCTTCAACAAAACTACATAATTCTTCATTACTTCTCTTTCAAAATGGCTTCCTTTCTTTGCTATAAAAGAAGGTCAATCAACCGATTCAACATGTACACCTCCCTGAGCCAACAATACAGGAAAAAAATATAATTAAGTAATGAAACTAATCAGAAAAAAAAATCATAACTTTGCAATAAATTAACTGAAAAAAGTAAATCAAGAATTCATTACGTGAGTTCTAGTTGAATGCTTTGTTAAGTTCAAATCCATTTGTGAATCTACTAAAATTTTTGTATGATAAAATTTAGAATAATCCCACAAATCATCATTTTCAGCTTGTTCTTTGACTGATCTAGAGATTGATTTAAAGAAGCGTCAACAGCCTTTTTGAGCACATAAAGATACAAGAAATTTATAGAAATTAGAGGTATAAGTTGCAATAGTTTTGGGATAAAATGCGGGATTACTTATCCTACGTTTGGATGAAGGCATTACTTAGTCTCGAAATTATTTAAGTGATGGAATTAGTTATCACCTATGGTGGATTAACTAATCATTGGATTAGTTATCCCGAAATAATTTATTTTAGTTATTCTCAACCAAATAACCCCTTAAGAGTAGATGCCTCCCGTGTTCTACACAGGCTATAAACACAAACACATAATACAAATTCAAACAACAGAATATCCCATTCAAAAACAAGCAAAAAAAATTCTAAATTTTAAAAAAATTACTCCAATACCACATTGAGTATTCAAATTATTTCATAATTTAAACTTCAAAGATTGAAAAAAAATATTGAATTTTACCTCGTGATGATCTCTTTGATCGATATCAAAGGTATACAGAGGCTAGGGATACAATCTATTCTGCAAATTTATTTATTTATTCATTGAAGAACCCATAATTTCCTAAAGAACCAGAGGATTCTATATTAGAAGTTGCCTCAGAATCCTAGAAAACTATTTTGGGCTAAAAAATATGCCTCTTTGTAATCTTTTTCTCGAGTAAAAGATCGGTGGTTTAAAAAGTTAAAAACCTTATTATTAAAAAAGAAAAATGTGACATGGCATATGTGACATGGCATCCTATTAGGAGAAAGAATGATGTTAATATTATGTCAAGTATATTGTCAGGAAAATAGGAAAAGTTGGGTGATATTATGGTCCTAAAAGAAACAAAAATGATATAATAAGGCAAATTCCCTAATATGGGTGACTATTTAGGGAATTTACTCCGTAGATGGACTAGCTAACCAAGTACTTGCTATCAGGCAAGGTTGAAAAGGTGAAAGCTGTGGGATCTCAGGATAGAATTGATGCTAATACAGAAGAAGAGGTGAACTATGTTCATAATTTGGGGGGTTTCTAAGGCAATAGCCAAGGAAATCAAGGTCGGAACTTTTCTGATAAGCCTGGTTATAAAGATAGGGAGCAAGGAAATTAGAGAAATAATAATGAGAGAAGCAGGTTATATGTTCCTCCTGGAAATCATTAGGCTACTTTAATAAGTTCTGAAAAGATATCCATGGAGGACATGATGGCTAAGTTGTTGAAGGAAGTAGAGGCTACCAACTCTCATGTGACCACCATGAAGACTGATCTGACATCCATCAGTCAGTTAGTGCACTCATACTCTACCACAATCAAATAGATGGAGCAGTAGATGAGCCAACTCTCTACAGTATTCAACCAGAGAAAGAATGGAACGTTACCAAGTGATACGGTCCAAAATTCGTAGAATGATGGATCATGCATGGCTATTACTACTAAAAGTGGTAAAATATTACCTGGCCCTTCTATGGACGAATTTGTAAGTGATGAGCTAGTTGATGATGAACCAGAAGAAAGAGGTCCAGTAGAGGCTGAGAAGCTGGATAATTCTGATGATGCTCCAGATAAAGGTAAAGAAAAGGAGAAGGAGTTAGTGCTGAAAACTATCCCAAGATCACCACCTCCATTTCCTCAGCTTTTGAAGAAAAAGGTTGATGATGAAAAATTCAGCAAATTCATGGCAATACTCAAGCAACTAACAATAAATATGCCTTTGGTTGAGGCACTTGAGCAAATTCCAGGATACGTAAAGTTCATGAAAGACCTTGTGACTAAGAAACGGAAGGTTAGCCATGAGCTGGAGGACAATCTCCTTCATTGTGGCGCTATCTCTACATGGTCTTTAGTGCAGAAAAAGGCAGATCTGAGAGCATTTACCATCCCGTCCACTATTAGTTCCCTGAATATCTCAAAAAACACTATGCGATTTAGGAGCCAGTAAAAACCTAATGCCACTTTCTATGTACAAGAAACTAGGTTTGGGGAATCCTACCCTGACAAATATGTGGTTAGTGATGGTAGATAGGTTTGTGAAGTGGCCTGTGGGCATATTACACGATGTCTTGGTTAAGGTGGTCGATTTTATTCTGCCTGCTGATTTTCTAGTCCTAGATTGTGAGGTGGACTTCAAAGTGCCCATCATCTTGGGTAGACCTTTACTTGTAACTGGGAGAGTGATAGTAGACATAGAGCTGAATGAGCTGAAGTTCAGGCTTAATGACAAAGAATCACAATTCAAAATTCACTCATCCATGATACCGACAAAAGAGATGAGTTTTTCTTAATCGTGGACGTATTCTATGAGGATGGTAAAGAGGTATCAACAGGTTATCTTGATGAAGTCTGAGTAGTCAAGATAACCAAGTCGTACCATGACATTAAATCAGGCACTACTGGGAGGCAACCCAAATTTTTTTATGTTCTAGTAAATTATTTATTTTTGTAGTTAGGTTGCAGTTCAAACAAGGTGGAATGGATGTATTCAGCCAAGTGCCCCTGATGACATTTTTGACGGGCTGTCACGATTGCGATAAGCCATCATATTTGTCATCAGAGATATTAGATCTAAAGAAGGGTATGTCAAGGCTGATGATATTTGTGATAAGTTATCACACTTGTGACGGCTTATCAGAAATGTCGTCACAAAAACCCTAAAATTTATCCAAAATTTTGGACCCAGGTGTAAATATCCGACCAAGCCTAAATGCTGACTTTCCACCTTCCCGTATGTTTTGTTATTTCCCTTAATTTTGAATACCTTCCATACTTAGAATATTTTCTTCCCCTCCTTAAACTCTCCACTAAACAATTTTTGGCTATAGTGGACAAGAGGGTTAACGCTGCACTCGAGTCCTCAAGGCTCTGTCGAGTAAAATTGATGAATTGGAGAACCGTTTTAACGTACAGTCGAAAGAGAGGTCAACTCCAGAGATGGAATTATTTAGATCAGAACTAGATAAAGTAAAGGCAGAGGTTGGGAAGCTACAGCAACACCACTTTATAGTGTCAGCAAATTCGGCAGCTGAGGATTCTTAGGGAGAAATCCTGATGTTTGATCTCACAGAGGAGCTAGTGAAGAAAATGAAGAAGAAAGGTGAGAAGAAAAGAAAAAAGAAGATAGAGAGGCCCAAAAGTGATGAAGAAAGAAAAGCAGAGAAGAGGGAAATAAAGAAGTCTAAAAAGGAAGAGATGAAAAAGGCGAAGATTGAGTCCTTAGTGAATAATAAGAGATGGGAGGCAGCCATCTGAGTAAAACCTGTAGGGGCCTCTACTAGTAGGCCTTCAGAGACTTTTTGGTCACGATTTCTTTAACCCTTAGTTTATATTTTCTTTGATTTTAAGTTGAGGGTATAGGGTAAATTATTGTTGAAAAATTTTGTAGCCGACTAGGAGAAACACTTGTACTTGAGGAAGTTGAATGGTTTTGTAATTTTTGTACACTTCTTCAAGTGGTCTACTAATTTAACTATGTGATTTGCATTTAAGTGTGACCACTGTGCATCTTTGTATGGCATTAGTTATAGTAACACAATGATCATTGCTAAACAACTGCATAAACTGAATGAGTAGTACATTGCGATATACCTGTGTGCCAAGTGTGTGTGAGATTTTACTTAGTTCCCTTTGTATACTGAAGCCAGAACTTGCCTGGTTAGTCTTACATAGGTTGAAGGATAGGGGTTATAAAAGGATCATAGGATGTTTTGATATTAGATCACTTTAGCGTAAATGACCTTCCTTATGTGAATAATATCCCTCGATCCCTATTTTGAGCCTGATTAGACTATTTCTTTTTATGACACCTGTCACCTTCCCATTTAGATCATAATGAACCTATTTTTGCCCTGGTCCTCTTTGGACACTGTGCACCTTGACTTAGGAAAATGTCCTAAGTTGAGGGTGGCTATCATAAGGATGCATGACACAGAATGAGTATGAACAAAGGTAGTATAAAATCAAAAATAAAAATCTAGGTGCGGATTTGTTTGCTTTTAGGGCCTACCAAATATGTTGCTAGTTGCTAACTTATTTGGAGAGTGTAATACTTGTCTATGCATGGTTGTTATAGCTGAATTAATGTCGTATCTTGATTTTTGTGTGTTGCATTGGTGTTCTTCAATAATATACATAATTGTTCTTGAATTGACTGACCTTAGAGATGGTGAAAGTGTTTTAAGATTATATGGGTGATTGACTGCCAAATGTGATTTGTATTCTCTTAGTTGTGTTGAGTTGCTTAAGGACAAGCAATTGTTTAAAGTTGAGGGTGTTGATGTGTGAGCTAATGCTAAGATATTTAAGGCTTTTAACTAAGAATAATTGTGAAGACTTAAGAAACTTTTATAGTTCTTGATTGTTTTGTTTTTGATTTTGCAGAAGAAGCTAATATATTAGAGAACTAACAAGAATGGAAGTAAATGAGCTAAAATCTAAAGAAAATAGAGGCAAAGAGTGGCTGACGACATTTGTGATAAGTCGTTAGCCCTGTGATAAGCTATCAGTTTTATCTTCAACAATAGACAGAGAATTGGCCTAAGTTAAAAGCTGTGTCAATATTTTGTGATAGGTCGGCAAGAAGCTGATAACCCATCAAGAATGTCGTCAGCATAACGCAGTACATGAGAACTGAAGCAGAGGCTTGACGACATTTGTGATAAGTCATCAAGGAGATAAAAGTGCATCACCATTTGTCATTAGCGTTAGGCAGCAAGTGTCCAAAGCCAAGAGGAAGCTGATGACGTTTGTGATAAGTCGTCATCCTCCTGATAGGCTAACACAAATGGCGTCACCTAATCTGAAGAATTTTTGAATTTTATTATTTTTTTTGATAATTAGGGTGAAATATTTAAAGCGTTGTTTAGGGTTTTCTTATGAGGACCGAACCATGAGTTTTGAGACACGATACTTTGATATTTTATCTCTCTAACTTGTTGGCTTGAAAAAGCAATTACATTGAACAGAATTTAATCATTATTTTAGGATTTCTGTTGTGATCTAATCTGAGATTCACTAGTTATTATTCATCTTATGGTAAGTTTATCTTGAAAATTATAAATTCATCTAGTTTATTTGATTATTAAATCATACGTAGCTAAATTCCTTTAACCTAAATTATGGGATCTAGGGTTAGGTATTGATAAGGTGTTGAGTGTTCAGGATTCGAAAGATGGTCGGATTTCTTGATAATTCTAATGTTTTAATTATTGTCTGTTGGTTGCAAATGATAGATAACACCTGCTTTGATTTTATTGAGAAATAAATCAAATATAGTGGGAAGTGAATTACCAAAAAGGACTTGGAAACACTAAACTTCTGTTTAACAATCAGCGTTGTAACAGGGTTGGTTAACCTGAGGTAAAATCTAGGCAGTAAATATAAATTCCTCAAGCCTGAGAGGATTAGGTAATTAAATGCTTAATTAGGTCGAGAGACATTTAAGCATATCTTCTATAAAGTTAAATTGTTGTCCTACCTACCGTGAGAATCTTGAGCCACTAGTAGCATCTGTCAAGTACCAAAATCCCTAGTGAACATAATTCTGGTTTTGCATAAACTCTTGGTTATGAACACTGATTAATGTGATTAAAAATTATTTGTTCAACTAAAAGCCCCCATTTCAGGATATACCAACTATCAGTTGATTAATCGCAAACAACTTAAGTTCACTCTATATTCCCTGTGGGATTTGACCCCAACCTAGTTGGGTTTTATATTGACAACGATCGCTTACATTCTCGATTGAGAGGTGTAGTTTGAGCTTTATCATCTATTGACCCTCATAACCTAAATGGGGACAATATCTTACTCTATGGATGGGCTTACCACATCCGAAACAGACATCGCTACCAGCTCTGCAAGCACCCTTATGGTTCTTACCATAAGTCTGACAAAGGGTATTAGATCGATCATTATTGACACTGCCCTGAGACTTAGAGCCTGGTGCCCTATCTCTATTTACACCCCTAAACTTAGGAGATAGAGCATAAGATAAAGAAAGATCTGGAACTGATGACTTAGGATGAAATTGAGAGCGGTTTGATCCTTCTGATTTGGGCTGAGCAAAGTTGAAACTACCTGTCTTTGCTCTCTTATTTTGTTTCTCTATTATCTTAACCTTTTTATTTTTTATCTATTAAGTATGTGTAATAAGCCTGGATAAAGTCAAGTAATTATTCAATATCGCAAACCTACACTCATTGACCACACTATCGTTCACCCAAAAAAAAACTTACTCATCTTAGCCCTGCTATCTACAACCACCTGAGGAGCATATCTGGCCAATTGAGTAAACTTAAGAGAATAATCTTTAACTGTCATATTGCCCTGCCTGAGGTTGATGAATTCTAACACCATAGCCTCTCTCAGCTTTTGCGGAAAGAATCTATCCAAGAATGCAGTGATAAAATCCTCCCACTAAATAGGCCCTGCATCATCTGGCCTTTCTGACTTCCACTATTTAAACTAAGTGTGGGCAACATCCTGCAACTGGTATGCATCTAGCTCAGCACCCTCAACAGGCATAATCCCCATGATATCTATAACCTTATGAACCTGATCAATGAATTCTTGAGGGTCCTCATCTGACTAAGACCCAAGAAAGAATGGAGGATTTATTTGGGTGAAGTCTCAAATCCTGGCTGCAGCTGAATTGGCCACTAGGTTGGCCAGAATGATGACTTATCGTTCATTCTGAGCAGCAACTGACTGAGATAGAGTAGTGAATGCAGCTTTGAACTCTGTATGAGAAACATGTTCACCCAAAGGAAAGCTCTGAACTCCGCATGAGAAACATGTTCTTCTAAGAACATGCCTCCTAAAAGAAGAAACAGAAATCAATCACTGCAGAGATTGACTTGTGATTATGCTCACTGGAAGGACATGAATGCTTAAAGAAGGGAAAACTGTTTCTAAAACATCATATAGCCTCCTATACATAAATGTGGCGTACAACACACCCATGTACTAGACTCTACTAGATGTGGCTTTCAGACTTCCTAGGAAACTATTGAACCTTAGGCTCGATACTAAGTTTATAATGCCTCGAATCTAGTACTCAAAATATTACACGATGCTCATAACTCCGAAAAGACCAGAAGTTAACCCATGACTGATATTTGTACCTGTACATTGTATAACATACTAAATATAATATTGAAATGGAGGCTAAAAGGCCATAAGGTTCAAAACTACATGACTGATAAAATATAACATCTTAGTGGGGTAATAGAATGCCCAAAACTGAAATACTATCTGAATATACTAGAGTCTTAAAAACCTCTATAACATAACTGTTTGGATAAGGAGTTGAACAGACATGTCCCCAACTAACTCCCAACATATAAATTAATTAATGAGATAAGAAATAAATTATCATGTCCCCGAAAGATGAGGACTCACTGCTAACTCTGGCTGCAGAGACTAGAATTCTATTGATGCTCTAGAGCGGTACTGATGGAGCTCCATTAACTGATGGAGTAGTACTGAGATTACTATATTACTGAGCTTTCCTGATTCATATGACTGACTGAGTTCTATGGATCATGGCTTGACTGAGGATATCATGAAAACATGATACAGACTCTAGGGACACAACTATATTTTTCGAGTACAAGTACCCCCAGGACTCGATAGAAGAAACCTAACAAAGCATGACTTTTTTTAGTATAGGAGCAACATCAACAATACATAATCCATTGGCTAAGATATTTCATCAACCACTTGACATACATAACTTGTACATGAATTGAGATTTCATATTATCATACTAGTGTGACACTTTTCCTTCACATAGCCATTTAATAAAGCATGTGAGGAGCATGCTATAGTTATACAATCATCAACACATCTAATAATAAAAGATACATCAATCAACTTGTGAATGTAAGTGTTTATCATGAATACTGCGTAATTCCACACATACTAGAATCAAATCTAGTAATTAATAGTCTATAAAAGGGAATGAAACCAAACAACAACATGAACATCACTTTTTAATTCAATCAAATCATGAACATTCGTAAATATACAAATCTTTGATTTTGAAAAGAGATTCTTGAGCTTCATGGGTGAAAGAGACCCATGAATAAACACATGACATACCTTAGTTCTTGATTTAGTGAAGATTGATGGAGAGACTTTCTTGAAATTGAATCCCCAATTGTAACCCTAGCTTTTTCTTGAGAGAAAATTGAGAGAAACTAGTATATTTTGGGTTCCAAATAGATAAATCTCGTGTTAAAGGGCTTAAATAGGGGTGGAAAATTAATTATTTTACCCCTGGACGCATGTTTTAAATTGGGAAATCAAGTTGCCACTTTGTTTATGACCTGAAAGTTTGGCGCGACGTGGAGAAATAGCGCTGGGACACTGGAAAAAGGACAATTGTCATTTTATCTTGAGGTGCGGCACACCACTAATCAATATGGCGTTGTTTTACTATGGGGACTTGAAATAGTCATAACTTCTTACCCGGTTATCGGATTAGGCAAATTGTATATCGATGGAAAGATTATTCAATTTACCACATGACAAAAAGTGAAAATATTTAAAATTCCCCATGGAATAAACATAATTCCATTTAGAATCTAATACTTGACATTCTAGAGAAAAAATTAGTTAAGAAACTTTGGTGTATTACAGGTTATCTCGACTACTTAGACATCATTGAGATACACCTTAGACATCTTAGTTTCATCTATTGGGATAATATAAATCTTGATTATTTTCCCATTTACCTTAAACAAACTTTCTTATTTACTTTAAAGTTCCAATATACCCAATGGAAAAACTTGAGTTATTCTGAAGGGTCCCAACCATTTAGACTTTAACTTGCCCGAAATGAGCTTGAGTGAGAATTAAATAGTTGTACCCAATTGCCAATAAAAAAGACTCTTTTCTCGATTCTATAATCATGGTATTTCTTCATTCACAATTTATATACGTCAACTCTTTCATATACATAGAGACAAAATTCATCCATCTTATTTAGCAATCCTAGTCTCAATTCCGCATCCTACTTCCAGTCCATGTTCAACCACTTTATCACCACAAAATTTTGTGTTCTAGCTCAATAGAAAAATGACATGCTTTGCCAAAAAATAGATGATATGGTGATATCTCGATTGGTGTCTTGAAAGTCGTCTAATATACCTCCAAAGCATCATCAAGTTTCCTTCCTTCTATTTGCATTCATTGTCTTGGAAAAGATTGTTTTGATTTATCTATTTTAAACCTTCACTTGCCCACTAGTTTGTGGGTGATATTGAGTGGCCACTTTGTACTGCTTCTCACCATATTTCATTTACGTATCCCGCAATACCTTTATGAAAAAGTGTGATCCCCCATTGCATATGATTGTCTGAGGCACCTTAAAGCATGAGAAAATATACTTCTTGAGGAATACAATAACCCTTTTTCCTTCATTGTCAGCTAAAGCAATGGCCTAAACCCACTAGATATGAACCTACTTGGATACATAGTCAACAGCTACTAAGATGTACTTTTGACCAAAGGAACTTATGAACAATCACATGAAGTTAATGCCCCAGACATCAAATAATTCAACCTATATCATCTTTCATTATGTTTTGAGATTGAACGTTGCCTTTGGAATTGATCTTATTTCTTCACAAAATCATAAGCATCCTTAGGAAGTGTGTCCAATAGTACCCACTATGAAACACCTTTTGCACAGTACAATCATCATCAAACAAGAGCTTTGTCTCTTTCTCCAATATTTTGCAAAGTGGATTTGTATTCTTGGAGAAGTCCTTTATGGATATTCGGTAGAATCTTGTATGGACCAAAAAGCTATGAACTCCTTTTACCAAGATAGGAGGGGGTAGTTTTTCAATAACTTCTACCTTTGCTCAATCAACTTCAATACCTTTTGCCAAAATTCTATGTCTCAGCACTATGCCTTGGTTCACCATGAAGTGACATTTTTCCCAGTTTAAAATAAGATTGAATTCCTTACATCACTGCAGTGCTCTTCTAAAATTCACCAAGGATAATTTGAATGAATCACCTACTACAAAGAAGTCATCCATGAAAACTTCTAGAGTGTCCTCAACCATATCTTAAAAGATCAACATCGTACACCTTAGGAAAGTGGCCAGTGAATTGTATAATCCAAAAGGCATTCACTTAAAAGCAAACATTCTATATGGCCATGTGAATGTAGTTTTCTATTGATCTCAAGGAGCAATCGAGATCTGATTGTATCCTCAGTAACCATTGAGGCAATATTACCAACCCCTTCCTACCAGTCGATCAAGCATTTGATCAATGAATGGCATTAGGAATTGATTTTTCAATGTCCATGAATTCAACTTTCTGTATTCCATGTAGGCTCGCCATCCAGTCATTGGAATAAGTTGAATCAATTCATCTTTTTCATTTGGAATGACGGTCATGCCTATTTTATTAGGAACACACTGCACAGGACTCACCCACTTATTGTGAGAAATGGGGTACACTACCCCAGCATTAAGCCACTTTATGATCTCTTTTTTCACCACTTCTTCCATTGGTGGATTTAACCTTCTCTGATGTTCAATCTTGGGCGTAAATTCTTCTTCAAGATGGATTCTATATGAGAACATGCCTGGTGAAATGCCTATAATGTCAGCTATAGTCCACCCAATAGGCCTCTTGTATCATTTCAGCACAGAAATAAAAGCCTCGAGTTGATGCTCCACCAAATATGATGCAATAATAACTAGTAAGGTATTTTCCTTGCCTAGAAACACATATCGTAAATGGCCTAGAAACTTTTTTGGTTTTAACATTGTTAGCTCTAAGATAGAAGGCTTGGCCGGTGGTGTTGGATAATACTTTAAGTCTAAGTCCAGATTCTCAGGTGCATAATAATACGACCCCATCCTGGTCAATGCACACATGATCTCTTCATACTCATCGATTCCCTCAGTATCACTATTCATCAACGCTGCAGTTAAAGTCTCCACAATGAATCTCTCCTTAGTTGGTGCTTCTTGCTCATCTTTATAGAATACATCAGTGACTGATAAAATACTTATCTACTTTTGTTGCTTCATCGATTGACGAACATCAAAACTAACTTCTTCGCCATTGATCTTGAACTTCAGCTCATTGGCTTGTAAGTTGATCAATACACTCTCGATTGCTAAGAATTGTCTACCAAAAATTATGGGTACCTAAAAATCCATTTCACAATCTAGAATCACAAAGTCCACTAGGAAAATAAATTTGGCCACTATGACACGAAAATCATAGAGAATCCTAACTAGCTTTTTCACTAATTTATCTGTAGTTAGAATTCATGTATTGGTGGGCGTAAGATCTCTCAAACTCATCTTCTTGAAAACCGCCAATGGAATAAGATTTGTACTTACCCCAAGGTCATAAAGAGCCTTTGGAATAATTAGTTATCCAATAGTACAGGGGATAGTGTAAGCCCCCAAAATTAGTTTCAATAGACATCATCGAGATACACCTTAGACAACATCTTAGTTTCATCCATTGGGATAATATAAATCTTAATTATTTTCCCATTTACCTTAAACAAAATTCCTTCTTTATTTTAAAGTTCCACCATACCCAATGGAAAAACTTGAGTTATTCTGAAGGTACGACCACTTTGACTTTAACTTGCCTAAAAAGAGCTTGAGTTGAGAATTAAATAGTAGTACCTAATTTCCAGCATAAAAGTCTCTCTTCTCGATTCTCTAATTATGGTATTTATTCATTTTCAAATTATATACATCAAATCTTTCATATGCATCAAGATAGAATTCATCCATCTTATTTAGCTATCCTAGTCTCGATTTCGCGTTCTCCTTCCAGTCCATGTAAAACAACTTTAGCACCTATAAAACTTTATGTTCTATCTCAATAGGAAAATGAAATGCTTTTCCAAAAACCAGTTGATATGGGGATATCCCAATGGCTGTCTTGAAAGTCATCCAATATGGCTACAAAGAATCAACAAGTTTCCATGACCAGTTCCTTCTATTTTCATTCACTGTCTTGGCCAAAATTGCTTTAATTTCTCTTTTTTGACCTCCAATTGCCCACTAGTTTGTGGGTGATATGGAGTGGCCACTTTGTACTTCTTCACACCATATTTCATCAATGTATCCCGAAACACCTTGTTGAAAAAGTTTGATTCCCCGTTGCATATGATTGTCCGAGGCACCCCAAAGCATGAGAAAATATTCTTCTTCAGGAATGCAATAACCTCTTTTCCTTTGTTGTTAGCTAAAGCAATGGCCTTAACCCACTTGATATGAACCTACTTGGATACATAGTCAACATCTACTAAGATGTACTTATGACCAAAGGAGCTTACGAACAGTCACATAAAGTTAATTCCCCAGACATCAAATAATTCAACCTCTATCATCTTTGTAAATGGTATTTCATAATGTTTTGAGATTGAACCTTGCGTTTGGCATTGATCTCTTTTCTTCACAAATTCATAAGCATCATTATGAAGTTTTTCCAGTAGTACCCACTATGCAACACCTTTTGCACAGTACAATCATCATCAAACAAGAACTTTGTCTCTTTCTCCAATATTTTGCAAAGTGGATTTGCATTCTTGGAGAAGTTCTTCATGAATATTTGGTAGAATCTTGTATGGAAAAAAAATCTATGAACTTTTTTCACCAATATAAGAAGGGATAGTTTTGCAATAACTTCTACCTTTGCTAGATAAAATTCAATACCTTTTGACAAAATTCTATGTCCTAGCACTATGACTTCCTTCACCATGAAGTGGGATTTTTCCCAGTTTAACACAAGATTGAATTCCTTACATCGCTGCAGTGCTCTTCTAAAATTCACCAAGGATAATGTTAATTAATCACCTACAACAAAGAATTCATCCATGAACACTTCTAGAGTGTCCTTAACCATATTTTAAAAGAGCCATATCGTACACCTTAGGAAAGTGGCCAGTGAATTGCATAATCCAAAAGGCATTCGCTTAAAAGAAAACATTCTATAAGGGCATGTGAATGTAGTTTTATATTGATCTCCAGGAGCAATCGAGATCTGATTGTATCCTCAATAACCATTGAGAAAATAGTACCAACCCCTTCCTACCAATTAATCAAGCATTTGATTGATGAAGAGCATTAGGAAATGATCTTTCAGTGTGCATGAATTCAGCTTCCTGTAGTCCATGTAGACTCACCATCCAGTCATTAGACTAGTTAAATCAATTCATTTTTTTCATTTGGAATGATGGTCATGCCTGATTTCTTAGGAATGCATTGCACAGGACTCACCCACTTACTGTGAGAAATGAGGTATACCACCCCAGTTTTAAGCCACTTATGATCTCTTTTTGAGCACTTTCACTGATGTTTTATCTTGGGCATACGTTCTTCTTCAAGATGGATCCTATGTGAGTAAATTCCTGGTGAAATATCTATAATGTCAGCTATAGTCCACCCGATATCTCTCTTGTATCATTTTAGCACAGAAATAAAAGCCTCAACTTGCTGCTCCACCAAATATGATGTAATAATAAATAGTAAGGTGTTTCCATTTCCCAAAAACATATATCCCAAATGGCTTAGCAACTTTTTTAGTTCCAACACCGGTGACTCTAAGATAGAAGGCTTGGCCGATGGTGTTGGATAATTCTTTAAGTCCAAGTCCAGATTCTTAGGTGCAAAATAATACGATCCCATCCCGGTCAATGCACACACCATCTTATCATACTCATCAATTCCCTCAGTATCAAAGTTCATCAACACTGTAGTTAATGTCTCCACAGTGAATTCTCCTCAACTGGTACATCTTGCTCATCTTTATAGAATACATCAACGATTGATAAAATACTTATCTACTTTTGCTACTTCATCGATTGATGAACATCAAGACTAACCTCTTCACTATTGAGCTTAAATTTTAGCTCATTGGTCTGTAAGTCGATCAATACATTCTCGATTGCTAAGAATTGTCTACCAAAAATTATGGGTACCTAAAATTCCATTTCACAATCTAGAATCACAAAGTCCACTAGAAAAATTAAGCTGGCCACCATGACACAAAAATCATAGAGAATCCTAACTAGCTTTTTCACTAATTTATCAGTAGTTAAAAGCATATATTGGTAGGCGTAGGATCTCTTATACTCATCTTTTTGAAAACTGCCAATGTTAAAAGATTTATACTTACCCCAAGGTCACAAAGAGCCTTTGCAATATTAAGTATCAGTAGCGCTATAATGGTAGATATTATCCACTGGTTCATAGATCATAGTTTATTTTTTTGTCACAAGATCCTTCATAAACTTTACATAGCCTGGCATTTATTCCAACGCCTTAACCAAAGGCACGTTTACTGTTGGCAGCTTTAGCATGGGCATGAACTTGCTAAATTTAGTCTCATTTGCCTTCTTCTACAATCTTTGTGGGAATGGAGGAGGTATTTTTGGTCTTCTTTTTACAATGGTCTCTACATCCTTTCCTTTGTCTTTCTCAACATTATTAGCTCCCTACTACTTAGATTAATCTTTCTCATTTATCAGTTTTTTAGACTCCACAGGATGTTCATCATCTACTTCCTTTTCTAACTCTACCGTATTACCCAAAATAGGTGTACTCAATCAAGGTCCTTATAATATTTTACAACTTCTAGTTGTAATAGCCATACATGAACTTTCATTCCTCGGGTTTTGCACTGTATCACTTGTTAATGTACCATTCTTTCTTTAATTTAATGTTTTAGACAATTGATTCATTTGCTACTATAATTACTTAATAGATGTTGAATGTGAGCCAATTAATTAACACATTGTTAACAACTCACCTTTCATCATATTGACTATAGCATCAGTTGATTCCCCTTCTTTCAATAATTTGGCCATCATATCCTCTACCAATATCTTACTAGAACTAGTCATAGCAGTGTCATGACTCCTAGGTGGTAAATATAATCTGCTCCTATTATTCTTATTCTTCCAGACTTTTTGGTCATGATTTTTTTAACCCTTAGTCTAAATTTTCTTTGATTTTAAGTTGAGGGTGTAGGGTAAATTGTTGTTGTAAAATTATGTAGCCGACTAGGAGAAAAACTTATACTTGAGGCAGTTGAATTGTTTTGTGATTTTTGTACACCTCTTCAAGTGGTCTACTTCTTTAACTATGTGATTTGCATTTAAGTGTGACCACTGTGCATCTTTGTAGGGAATTAGTTATAGTAACACAATGATCAGTGCTAAAAATTTGAATAAACTAAATGAGTAGTACATTTTAATATACCTGTGTGCCAAGTGTGTGTGAGATGTTACTTAGTTCCCTCTGTTTGTTGAAGCCAGAACTTGCCCAATTAGTCTTACATAGGTTGAAGGATAGGGGTTAGGAAAGGATCATAGGCTGTTTGGATATTAGCTCACTTTAGCCTAAATGACCTTCCCTATATGCATAATATCCCTTGATCCCTAGTTGGAGCCTGATTAGCCTATTTATTTTTATGACACCTATCATATTCCCATTTAGATCATAATGAACCTGTTTTGGCCCTGGTCCTCCTTGGAAACTATGCACCTTGACTTAGGCAAATGACCTAAGTTGAGGGTGGCTATTATAGGAGTGCATAATATAGAATAAGTATGAAGAAAGGTAGCATAAAAGAAAAGAATAAAAAGCTGGGTGCGGAGGAAGAGAGCAAGAACAAGAAAAATTATGAAAAAAGAATAAATGATTGTGGAAAATACCGCACCCATTAGAAATAAGTGTGATTAAGAAAAGAGAAGAGTATAAAGGCTAAGCATTTAAACCCTAAAAAGATAGTGTAGTGTCAAGGAGGCTTATTCACTTTAAATACCATCGAGTATCATACCATCCCTTAACCTACATTACAAGGCTAAGAGAAAACCTATAGTGATCCTAGCTAACCTATCTGAAGATCTGGGTAATGAAAATCATGGCAAGCCTATGGTACTTGGCATACATTGGTTGGAAATTTATTCTGAGAGTGACTATTTTGATTGCCAACATGGTTACATATATTATTACTGATACAAAATAAGGGGGATTTCTTTGCTGTGAGGGCACACCAAATATATTCCTAGTTGCTAACTTGTTTGGAGAGTGTAATACTGGTCTATGCATAGTTGTTATAGCTAAATTAATGCCATATCTTGATTCCTGTGTGTTGCATTGGTGTTCTTCAATAATATACATAGTTTTTCTTGAATTGACTGACCTTGGAGATAGTGAAAGTGTTTTGAGATGATATGGATGATTGACTGCCAAATGTGCTTTGTATATTCTTAGTTGTGCTGAGTTGCTTGAGGACAAAAATTGTTTTAAGTTAAAGGTGTTGATGTGTGAGCTAATGCTAACATATTTGAGGCTTTTAACTAAGAATAATTGTGAAGTCTTAAACAAATTTTATCTTTTGTTATTGTTTTCTATTTGATTTTGCAGAAGAAGCTAATATGTTAGAGAACCAACAAGAATGGAAGTAAATGAGCTTAAATCAGAAGTAAATAGAGGTAAAGTATGTCTGAGGACATTTGTGATAAGTCATCATCCCTATGATAAGCTATCAGCTTTATCTTCAGCAATAGACAGAGAATTTGCCTAAGTTAAAAGCTGTGACGACATTTTGTGATAGGTCGTCAAGGAGCTGATAACCCATTAAGAATATCGTCAACATAAGGCAGCACATAAGAACTGAAGCAGAGGCTTGATGACATTTGTGATAAGTCGTCAAGGAGTTGATAGGGAATCACCGTTTTCCATCAGCATTAGGCAGCAAGTGTGCAAAGCAAAGAGGAAGATGACGACATTTATGATAAGTCGTCGGCCTCTAAGTAGGCTATCAAAAATGGTGTCACCTAATCCAAAGAATTTGTAAATTTTATTATTTTGTTTTCATAATTAGGGTGAACTATTTAAAGCCTTGCTTAAGGTTTCCTTAAGAGGACCAAACCTTGAGTTTTGTGACACGATACTTTGATATTTTCTTTCTCATACTTCTGTACTTTAAAAAGCAATTACTTTGAATAGAATTTAATCATTATTTTGGGGTTTCTATTGTGATCTAATCTGAGATTCACTAGTTATTATTCATCTTATGGTAAGTTTATCTTGCAAATTATGAATTCATCTAGTTACTTCGATTATTACACCATGTGTGGCTAAATTCCTTTAACATTAATCATGGAATCTAGGGTTAGGCCTTGATAAGGTGCTGAATGTTTAGGATTTGAAAGATGGTAGAATTTCTTGATAATTCTAATGTTTTAATTATTGTCTGTTAGTTGAAAATAATAGAAAACACCTTTTTTGATTTACTTGAGAAAGAAATCAAATATAGAGGGAAGTGAATTATCAACAGGGACATGGAAACTCTAAACTTCTGTTTAATAATCAGCGATGTAACAAGGTTGGTTAACCTGAGGTAAAATATAGGCAGTGTATATGAATTCCTAAGTCCGAGGGGATTAGGTAATTAAATGATTAAATAGGTCGAGAGACATTTAAGCATGACTTTGGTAAATATAACTTGTTGTCCTACCTACCGTGAGAATCTTGAACCACAAGTAGCATCTGTCAAGTACCAAAATCCCTAGTGAACATAATTTTGGTTTTTCATAAACTCTTGATTAAGAACACTGATTAAAGTGATTAACAATTACTTGTACAACTAAAAACCCCCATTTCAAGAAACATCAACTATCAGTTGATTAAATCACAAATGACTTAAGTTCACAACATATTCCCTGTGGAATTCGACCCCAACCTAGTTGTGTTTTATATTGACAACGATCACGTACATTCTCGATTCAGAGGTGTAATTTAAGCATTATCATCTGCTGAACCTGATAACCTGACTGGGGACAATCTCTGACTCTATGGCTGGGCTTGCCACATTCGAAACAGGCATCGCTACCAGCTCTTTAAGCACCCTTGTGGTTCTTACCACAAGTGTAACAAAGGTTATTAGATCGTGCATTGCTAACACTGCCCTGAGACTTAGAGCCTGGCACCCTATCTCTATTTTCATCCATCAACTTAGGAGCTAGAGCACTGGATGAATAAAGAGATGGAACTGATGACTTAGGATGAAACTGAGAGTGGTTTGCTCCTTCTGATTTGGGATGAGAAAAGTTGAAATTACATGTCTTTGTTCTTTTATTCTATTTCTCCCTCATCTTAACCATTTGATCTTTAATCTATTGAGCATGTGTCATAAGTCTAGCTAAATTCAAGTCACTATTCAATATCATAAACCTACACTCATTGACCACACTATTATTTACCCCAAAAAAAAAACTTACTATCTTAGCCCTGCTATCTACAACCACATGAGGAGCATATCTGGATAATTGAGTAAACTTAAAAGAATATTCTTTCAACATCATGTTACCCTACCTGAGGTTGATGAATTCTAACACCTTAGTCTCTCTCAGCTCTTGGGGAAAGAATCTATCTAAGAATTCAATGAAAAACTCCTCCCACTCAATAGGCCCTGCATCATATGGCCTTTCTGACTTTTACTATTTTAACTAAGTGTGGGAAACATCCTGTAATTGGTATGCATCTAGCTCAGCACTCTCGACGGGAGTAACCCCCATGATGTTTGTAACCTTCTGAACCTAAACGATGAATTCTTGAGGGTCCTTATCTGACTTAGACCTGAGAAAGGATGGAGGATTCATTCGGGTGAAGTCCTGAATCCTGGCTGAAGCTAAATTGGCCACTGGGTTGGCCTAAATGATTAGTGGTTGTTCACTTTGAGCAGCAACTAACTAAGCTAGAGTAGTGAATACAGTATTGAACTCTGCATAAGAAATATTTTTGCCCAAAGGGAGGCTCTGAACACTGCAAGAGAAACATGTTCTTTTAAGAACATGCCTCCTAAAAAAAGAAACGAAAATCTCCATAGATTGACTTGAGATTATGCTCACTGGCATGACGTGAATGCTTAATTAAGGTAAAAAAATTTCTAAGACATCTTATAACCGCCTGTACATAAATATGGCGTATAACACACCCATGTACAAGACTCTACTAGATGTGGTTTTCAGACTTCCTAGGACACTATTGAACCTTAGGCTCTGATACCAAGTTTGTAACGCCCCGAATCTAGTACTCAGAATGTTACATAGTGTTCACAACCTTGAAGGACCACAAGCTAACCCATGACTGATATGTGTACCTGTACACTGCATAACATACTCAATATAATATGGAAATGGAGGCTAAAAGGCCATAAGTTTCAAAACTACATGATTGATAAAATATGACATCTTAGTGGGGTAATAGAATACCCAAAACTGAAATACTGTCTTAATATACTATCATCTGAAAAACCTCTAAAACATAACTGTCTGGATAAAGAGTTGATAAGAAATGTCCCTAACTAACTCCAACTTATAAATTAATTAATGAGATAAGAAATCAATGATCATGTCCTTGAAAGATGAGGACTCACTGCTAACTCTGGCTCCATAGACTGGAATGCTATTGATTCTCTAGAGCTCGTGATTCTGAACCTATGTTATAAGACACCGTAGCATAAATGCATCAGTGCTTTGAATGTACTGGTATGCATGGAAGGTAGGCTGAATGCATGGGATTCATTTGCATGAAAAATACTAGCTAACTGACTAATATGAATATCAGAATAGATGCATAAATACGTCGTAACTATATCTGAGGTCATGATAACATAAATTTACTAATAACTTACATGACTGATAACTGAATTCTAATGTCTAATAAAACTGATGACATGAGTGATTGTATCTGATAGTCCAGAATCTGATAGAACTAGATTTGTTTCATACTTTTCTAAGTTGACTATATCTGAAGTCCTGAATTCTATAGAACTATTTGAGTTCTATTACAGAGACGGAATGACTATATCTGATAGTCCTAATTTTGTAACTGAAACTGTGGGAAGTAGTTATCGAACTGATATACCCCTAATACACCATTATGGCTTAGTTGGGGTCCAATCTATAACCCCAATTAGAGGGTATCAATTCCACACTACTGGTAAGGACGATCAGTGAGTGACCCACATCTGACAGTGTCCCCAAAAGAAAATGGTGGGTGCCTCATCTGATAGTTCTTATCCATCTCCACCCTCATCTGACTGCATTGATGTCTCAACCTATGCTGGCTACATAGTTCTGGAATATAAGAATGACTTCTAAGAATTACATCTTCATCTAACAGTGTGTGTTCCCATCCTTGGGTTCACTAGGTGCTAATTCCTACTCCCATCAAATTAGACATTGATCATGGATTACTGAATTGAACTGTACTGAATTAACTGAGTTCCATTGACTGCTAATATAGTACTGAGATTACTGTATTACTGGTCTTTACTGATTCACATGACTGACTGAGTTCTATGGATCATGGATTGACTGAGGATATCAGGAAAACATGACACAGACTCTAGGCACACAACTATATTTTTTGGGTACAAGTACCCCCAAAACTCGATAGAAGGAAACTGACAAAGCATGACTTTCTTGAGTATCGGACCAACATCAACAATACATAATCCATTGGCTAATACATTTCATCAAACACTTGACATACATAACTTGTACATGCATGGAGATTTCATATTATCATACTAGTATGACACTTTTCCTTCACATAGCAATTTAATAAAGCATGGGGGAGCATGCTATGGTTATACAATTATCAACACATCTAATAATCAAGGATACATCAATTAACTTGTGAATGTAAGTGTTTATCATGAATATCATGTAATTCCTCAGTTACTAGAATCAATTCTTGTAATTAATAGTCAACAACATGGAATGAAACTAAACAACAACATGAACATCACTTTTTAATTCAATCAAATCATGAACATTCATAAATATACAAATCTTTGATTTTTAAAAGAGATTCTTGAGCTTCATGGGTGAAAGAGACCCATGAATCAACACATAACATACCTTAGTTCTTGATTTAGCAAAGATTGATGGAGAGACTTTCTTAAAATTGAATGCCTAATTGAAACCCTATCTTGTTCTTGAGAGAAACTAGTATATTTTGGGTTTCAACTAACTGAATCTCATGTTAAAGGGCCTAAATAGGGGTGGAAAATTTACTCTTTTAACCCTAGAGCATGTTTTAAATTGGGAAATTGCATTGCCACTTTGTTTATGACCTGGAAGTTTTGCGTGCTACGGAGAAATAGCTCTGGGACACTAGAAAAAGGACAATTTCCATTTTATCTTGTGTCGCGGCACTCCACAGACCAATATGGCACTATTTTACAAAGGGGACTTAAATTTTATATCGATGGAAAGCTTATTGAATTTACCACATGACAAAAAGTGAAAATCTTAAAAATTTCTCATTGAATAAACATCATTCAATTTAGAAGATAATACTTGACATGCTTGAGACAAAATTAGTTAGGAAACTTCGGGGTATTACAGGTTATCTCGACTACTTAGACATCATCGAGATACACCTAAGACAACATCTTAGTTTTATCCATTGGGATAGTATAACTCTTGATTATTTTCCCATTTACCTTAAACAAACTTCCTTCTTTATTTTAAAGTTCCACCATACCCAATGAAAAACCTTGAGTTATTCTGAAGGTTCCCAACCATTTTGACTTTAACTTGCCCGAAAAGAGCTTGAGTCGACAATTTAATAGTAGTGCCCAATCGCCAGCACAAAAGTCTCTCTTCTTAATTCTTTAATCATGGTATTTCTTCATTCTCAATTTATATACGTCAACTCTTTGATTTGCACCAAGACAGAATTCATCCATTTTATTTAGCTATCCTAGTCTCAAATTTGCGTCCTCCTTCCAGTCCATGTTAAACAACTTTAGTGCCCATAAAACTTTGTGTTCTAGCTAAATAGAAAAATGACATGTTTTACCAAAATCCAAATGATATAGTGACATCCCGGTGGGTGTCTTGAAAGCCGTCCAATATGCCTACAAAGCATCATCAAGTTTCCATGACCAGTTCTATCTATTTGTATTCATTGTCTTTGCCAAGATTGCTTTGATTTCTCTATTTTAGAACTTTACTTGCCCACTAGTTTGTGGGTGACATGGAGTGACAAATTTCTACTGCTTCACACCATATTTCATTAATGTATCCCGAAACACCTTGTTGCAAAAGTGTGATCCCTCATTGCATATGATTGTCCGAGACACCCAAAGCATGAGAAAATATTCTTCTTCAAGAATGTAATAACCCTTTTTCCTTCGTTGTCAGCTAACGCAATGGCCTCAACCCACATGATATTAACCTACTTAGATAGATAGTCAACAGCTACTAAGATACACTTATGACCAAAGGAGTTTACGAACAATCACATAAAGTTAATTCCCCAGACATCAAATAATTCAACCTCTATCATATTTTTAAATGCTATTTCATGATGTTTTGAGATTGAACCTTGCCTTTGGCATTGATCTCATTTATTCACAAAATCATATGCATCCTTATGGAGTATGTCCAATAGTACCCACTATGCAACACCTTTCGCGCAGTACAATCATCATCAAACAAGAACTTTGTCGCTTTCTTCAATATTTTGCAAAGTGGATTTGCATTCTTGGAGAAGTCCTTTATGAATCTTCGATAGAATCTTGTATGGATGAAAAATCTATGAACTCCTTTCACTATGATAGAAGGGGGTAGTTTTTTAATAACTTCTACCATTGCTCGATCAACTTCAATACCTTTTGCCAAAATTATATGTCCCAGCACTATGCCTTGCTTCACCATGAAGTGGTATTTTTCCCAGTTTGACATAAGATTGAATTCCTTACATCGCTGCAGTGCATTTCTAAAATTCACCAAGGATAATTTGAATGAATCACCTACTACAAATAATTCATCCATGAACACTTCTAGAGTTTCCTCAACCATATCTTAAAAGATCGACATCATACACCTTAGGAAAGTGGCCAGTGAATTGTATAATCCAAAAGGCATTCGCTTAAAAGAAAACATTCTATAAGGGCATGTGAATGTAGTTTTCTCTTGATCTCTAGGAGCATTCGATATCTTATTGTATCCTCAGTAAACATCTAGAAAATAGTACCAACACCTTCCTACCAGTCGATCAAGTATTTGATCGATGAAGGGCATTAGTAAATGATCTTTCAGTGTCCATGAATTCAGCTTCATGTAGTCTATGTAGACTCATTATCCAGTCATTGGACATAGTTGAATCAATTCATTTTTTTCATTTGCAATGACGGTCATGCCTACTTTCTTAAGAACGCACTGCACAGGACTCTCCATCTTACTGTGAGAAATGAGGTATACTACCCCAGTTTTAAGCCACATTATGATCTCTCTATTGACTAGTTCTACCATTGGTGGATTTAACCTTCACTGATATTCAATCTTGGGCGTACATTCTTCTTCAAATGGATCCTATGTGAGCAAATGCTCGTGGAATGCCTATAATATCAGCTATAGTTTACTCGATAGCCCTCTTGTATTATTTTAGCATAGAAATAAAAGCCTCAAATTTATACTCTACTAAATATGATGTAATAATAGCTATTAAGGTGTTTCCATTGCCCAGAAACACATATCGCAAATGGCCTATCAGCTTTTTCGGTTCCAACACTGGTGGCTTTAAGATAGAAGGCTTGGCTGGTGGTGTTGGATAATTTCATCTCTTCATACTTATTGATTCCCTCAGTATCAAATTTCATCAACACTACAGTTACTGTCTCCACAATGAATCTCTCCTTAAATGGTACATCTTACTCATCTTCATAGAATACTTCAACGATTAATAAAATACTCATCCACTTTTGCTGCTTCATCGATTGATGAACATCAAAACTGACCTCTTGGCCATTGGCTTGAATTTTAGCTCATTGGTCTGTAAGTCGATCAATACACTCTTGATTTCTAAGAATTGTCTACCAAAAATTATGGGTACCTAAAAATCCATTTCATAATATATAATCACAATGTCCACTGGGAAAATAAAGCTAGCCACCATGACATGAAAAATCATAGAGAATCCTAACTAGCTTTTTCACTGATTTATCTGTAGTTAGAAGCCATATATTGGTGGGCGTAGGATCTCTCAAAATCATCTTCTTGAAAATCGCCAATGGCATAAGATTTATACTTACCCCAAGGTCACAAAGAGCATTTACAATATTTAGTTATCTAATTGTATAGGGGACAGTGAAAGCCCCCAAATTGGCTTTCTTTTTTACTAGAGATCTTGTAATCAGTAGCGGTATAATGGTAGATATTATCCACTGGTTCATAGATCACAGTTCATTATTTTGTCACAGGATCATTCATAAATTTTACATAGCCTGTCATTTGTCCATCGCCTCAACCAAAGGCATGTTTACTGCCAGCAGCTTTAGCATGGGCATGAACTTGCTAATTTTAGTCTCATTTGCCTTCTTCTGCAATCTTTGTGGGAATGGAGGAGATATTTTTGGTATTCTTGTTACAATGGTCTTTACATCCTTTCCTTTGTCTTTCTCAACATTATTTGCTTACTAATACTTAGATTAATCTTCCTCATTTATCAATTTTTTAGACTTCACAAGATGTTCATCATTTACTTCATCTTCTAACTCCACTGTATCAAGTAAAATGGGTGTACTTAGACAAGGTCCTTGTAATATTTTACCACTTCTAGTTGTATTAGCCATACATGAACTGTCATTCCTCAGGTTTTGCATTCTATCACTTATCAATGTACCATTCTTTCTTTAATTGAATGTTGTAGACAATTGATTCATTTGCTACTACAATTACTTAATAGACGTGGAATGTGAGTCAATTAATTAACTCATTATTGACAACTCACCTTTCATTTTCTTGAATATAGCACTAGTTGATTCCACTCCGTTCAACAATTTGGCCATCATATCCTCTACCAATATCTTACTAGAACTAGTCATAGTATTGTCATAACTCTTAGGTGGTAAATATAATCTGATCCTATCATTCTTATTCTTCCAGCCTTTTTTATCACGATTTCTATAACTAGCCTTATCATAATATATTCGGCCTTGATTTCCTTGGCAATCGACTTGGAGACCCCCTTCATTATTCAAATAGTTTGCCACCTCCTCAAAATTAGATTCAGTTCCTCTAACTTATGACCCCATAGCTTTTACCTTTTTTTCCTTCCTTAAGAGCAAATGCTTTGTGAGAAAGTCCATCTGGGTCATCATATGAGCCATATCCTTATCACGTTCATCGTATCTCTGATGTTGTTCATGTGACATCCCACTAGACCCAGTATTTCTTGATACGACAGGATATCTGGTATGCTAAGCTCTACTTATCTTATTTATTCTCTCCAAAATCTCTGCAACCTCAATAAATGTATGGTCCATAAACGGTCCTTCTACAACATTGTCCATAGTTGGCATTGTAATGGAGTTCAAAGCCTTATAAAATATTTCTATTAAATGCACATTAGTCATTGTGTGATTGGGGCATTGCATCAACTTCTTCTTAAATCTCACCCATGTATCATGAAGAGATTTATTTGGTAGCTTCCAAAAATTACAAATCTCATCTCTATACTGTAATATCCTGGAAAACGAAAAAAAACCTTTCTAGAAAAGCTCCTTTCAGTTGTCCCCAATTTGTTATATAATTGGGTGCTAGTTTATTTAACTGCAAGGTTGCCTCCCCAGAAAGAGACAATAAGAATAGCTGCAGACGGATTGTATTCTGCCTCACTCCTGGATTATCAAAGGATTTGTAGATATTGACAATATTTACAAGATACATATTTAGGTCATCCCCTAGAAGTCCACCAAATAGCCCCTTATGGTTTATCAACTGTATCATAGTGGTTGTGATGTTTAACTTTGCTCATGGTGCTAATGGTGGTGGAATAATTACTCCTATAGCACCAGCTTCATCCAAATCATCATCATCATCATCATTCAGGTCAAACTATACAGCACCCTAGTGGTTTTCGCTCCCTCTAAATCGCCAATTTCGATTCTCTGGTGTAGTTATATTCACTGCACGTCTCCTGTTAACAGGATCAACCAAGTCATAATCCCCCAAGTCATCATCCTATGCATTAGCTAGTCGACCTAGGTTATCAATATTTTTTTGATTGAGTTATGAGTTAGCAAAAGATGGCCAATCTTTCAGCTTTTTATTGGTCAACTATACCCCCGATTAGTTGAGGTTCTAGGTCAAAAGGTAATAATTGTGCTCATGACCTTCTGATTCATGGAATATACACAAAAAATCTATTGTGATAAAAAAACAACAAATAAAAGTAAAATTAGGAAACTTAACTAAGAGTCAATTAACATAAATATACTTAATTGACAATCGTATTCCCCGAAAATGGTGCCAAAATTAGATTCGCCCAAATTAAACTTCTCATACAAGAGAGTAAACGGTCGTCATCAAATAGATAACCCAACTAGGTTGGGGTCGAATCCCACAGGGAATATGGTGTTAATAGAGACTATTTGTGATTTAACCAACTAATAGTTAATAGTTCCTTTTAATTGGGGTTTTTCTATCAGTCAATCAACTGATAAAGTTTCAAATTGTTTTTGCAAATAAATGACAATATTTCAATATTTGAAATCACTGATGTAGTAAAACTAGAGTTCTGATCACTATATGAGTAATAATTCTCATTGAATAATAGTAGTGTCATTAGATTCTCATGACTTGAGGGGAATGACAATATATTATTATTGCTGATTAATCCAAGTGATTTTCAACCTACATAGATGATAGATTTCCTATTTTTTTCAAACATAGGAAAAACCTTCTATTCATATTGATTTTATCTCGAGTTGATTAATTTTGTTACAATATTAATCATTAGATGGGAGATTATTATTTCTAAAATCCCCATTGATAATTCACTTCCTTTAATTGATATCTCAATTCAAGAAAACCAACAAAAGGTTTAATCTATTATTTACAAAAAATAGAAAACAATCATTACAATAGAATTATCAAGATGATCCCGCAGATTGACGACTTATCACCAAAGTGATCAACTAAAATCTTCAAAACTTTGATCAATATCTACTTTACCAAAAAATATCCTTGACATGGTTTTCATTGGTTTTCATGCGTTTTTACCTTCCCTAGGATATCACATAAAATAAAATATAAAACAACAATAGTTACCTAAGAACTTACAATTATTTCAAGATAAAAGCCTTATGTGTGATAACACAATGATAGCATATCACTATGACAAAATTTAGGAACCACATGGCTATACCATTCTTGAACATCTACAACACGCTATATCATTAAATTTTGAACCTTGTGCCACTTCTTTTTGTTTTCTCTCTTTATACATGTGTCTACTTTTTCTTCATTGGTTCACCCATTTTCTTTTCATTTCAATTTATTGCATATTTCATGTTTTTTATCCTTTGTTGGATCCTTTCTTTTTCTTATTCAATTTTTCTTAATTCTTAAGTGATTAGGCACTTACTTAAACCTTCATGGCTCGACGTCGCCTCTTCCAATCTCTACCACCCCAAACTTAGGCTTTTAGGCTCAAGTTGCCTTTTAGTTCAATGAGGGTAGGGTTCAAAAGAGGGATATATATAAAAAAAATTGATGGCTCATGGCTTGTAATGTGTTTGCCAAAGAAATATTCAAAAGATCAAAATGGACGACTAAGGATAACATCTATGCATAGATAGGCTTTTTAGGCTAAAGTGGACTTCCACGTTCAGAAAGATGGCCTAAGATCATCTCACCAACAAAGTATAATAAAAAATTATCCTTAAGATACTAATAGGTCAAGTTTTAGATGTCACAAGTATTGATGAGTTTTAGACAAATAAGCTCACAAGACATGGCATGCAAATTCACCAAGGGGGATAAATTGTTCCTCTCGCTAGAGACAAAAATAGAGTATCTACTAATTTTAATAAGTAAAAACTTTGGAGACACATAAAGAGAAAAAGTATTGGTGCGAGGTCGCTCATGTCCATGCCGTTGAACTTTAAAAAAAATTTGGACTGAAGGGGTGTTTGTTTTGCATTTAGACCACACACCATTTTCTAAATATGGCACCAGCCTAAGCCTTTTCTAATATTTTGGCTTTCATATGGACAAACCAACCATATGGATACTCAAAATTTTCCATAGGTATACAATGATATCCAAAATCAAAAATACCACAGGTACCCAGACTTCCATTGCATCCATAGTTCAAAACTGAATCATGAAACTTTTCCCTTAAGAATGTCCTTACTCAATCTATCATAGGTAAAAGATCATTAACATCACCATAACAAAAATAAAGATTAAGTAAAAAAATCTAAAAAAAGAACAAATAATTAATCCATGAAATATGGGCATTACCAGAGTGCCCAAATGTTTCAACCCAAAACTAGAAAATAAAAATCATCCAATACTTCATCAAAAACAACATTAATACATCCATAAATATCTAAATAATGCAAAACTAAGGATAGGCACCCCAACTAAAGAGCTAGCAATGCCCTCACTGTATAAATAATAGTGCATAATAAAGAGATAAGGATGTTCCCTAAAACTGAATCAAGAGTTGCTCTCTCCTACTGAATTTGCACCCCCTCTATCAGCATCAGAACCTAACCACTTAGTAGGGGCCTAATCATCACTATGTACTCTAGGGAAAGGTAGTTAGTCTCGGGGATTCAGGACTATCTACAGGCCCTTTACTCCATTCATATCTCTCTAAAGAACTTTTCTTTCCTTATATCACTTTTATGAAACACTTAGGACTTGAACTTTAGAGAAAAACAACAAATTTTGGTGTCTCTAAGTTCGGTACGACTTAGATCTTGAGTCATATCCATAGATATGGGTTGTATGCACTCTCACATCCCTTTCACATGCCTTGGATAGCATGTTAGGGTATAATTCTATGTTCTATATGACATTAACTTTCTTTGATTGTACCCCATGCATACGAATCATATGCAACTCAATCGTATAGAGGGTAGTCTTTATTTAGAGTGGACTATTTGGTATACGATTTGTGTATAAACCTAGGGGGTTATTCGTAGCCTTTTTTTATAACTCAAGGGTTCCAAATTATACCCAAAAAGTATGGTTGACCTAGGAGAAGCCTAATGTACAATTTAAGGTACAACTCATACCCAAGGGTACAATTACTAAGGGAATCATATGGGAGAGTCGTACCCAAGGGCAAGTTCACTTTTCCTCTTTTATCTAAGGGCTTTGTGGTCATTTTCCTAGCCTAAATTCCTAATTAACTTCACTAAATACGACATTTTGGCTTCCTAATCCTTCATTTTCAGGACTCAAACACTTCAAAGAACTCTAAAAGCTTCTTAAAGCATGATTTGAGCCTAGGGTTATGAGGGAACTCATGTAGTGAAAAGAAAGAGCATGCTTGTTGGTGTGTCATCTTGTTTAAGGCATGTATCTCTTTCCCTCTTTAAATATCTCTAAACCTATGTATTTCACACTTGGATTAGTATGTGTACATGGTGGTTTTGAAATCAAATGAAAGGGGTTTTGTTGCCAAATGATGTATAATGTTAAATATCATTTAGAGTTATGTTTATATGTGATATTGATGATTATTTACATATGTGGTGCATATTTTATGTCGCTTAACATGATGGTATTAAGTAACCCTAATATTGATAATATCTACCATGCAAATGGACATACTGAAGGTATGCACAGAAAGTGTATGTGAAAATGTCTAAGTGAATTATTTAGTCATATGGTGGTGATTTATTGAACTTGGGAAAAGGACCCATTATTATGAATGATTCATAAATGATTAGTTAAAGAAATTATGAACCATGTGAGGTAAAATTGCTAACCTTGTTGATTGATAGCTATTTAGAGGGTAACGTCCCTACATATAAAAATGAACTTAAATTGAGTGTTGAACCCAATTTTGGTAGGAATTTTGTATAAGATTTTTATTTAAATATGAATTGGTTTAAGGGTATTAATAACCCTAACATGAGTTGTATGTTGAATTAAGTGAAGGCAGTGTCCTATTGAAATGTTTAAGCAATAAAGGCTCCAATGTACAATGTTGAATTGGCTAAAATGGTTAAAGTCCTTAAATTTTGTATTTAATGTTTATGGATGCATGGGCAAAGGGTTAAAGTCCCTAAATCTAACTACTGATAGTTATAATGGCTTGAGGTCAACATCCCTTCCCTTATGTGGTAGATTATGGTTAACGTCCCTTGTCTTATGAATGGCCTGAGTTTAAAGTCCCTTGCCATATGATATTTCTCAAGGATAAAGCCCCTTACTTAAAGATATCTTTTAAGGATAGAGAACCTCATTAAATAGAACAACTTGTATTTAGATACTAAGTGTAGCATGAGGTTAGAGTCCCTTGCCTAATATGTGAGCATGCGGTTAAATCCTTATGCCGAATTGAATGTTTGGAAATGTGGTTCAAATACTATATCTAATTGGATGTGTGTATGGCTAGAACCTCTTCTTTCAATGATTGTATATGGAATTAAAGTCCTTGGCTAATGAGTAAGTAAGCATGGTTGAAGTCCCTTGTCTAAGTGCATGTGATTGTGGTTAAATTCCTATGCATAATATGAATTGTTGAACCTGTAAGTGTGGAGGGTTAAAGTCCTCCCCCCATTTTATGTCTAATGAATGAATTTTTTGAGAATGATGATGAGCCTTGATATCTTTATTAGCATGTGATATATCTATATGTATGGATAAGTGTGTAAATGATATGAAATATGATATATTGACTTTATGTTGATTTATGATTATATTTTATCACTTATACTTAAGTTATATGCTAGCGATCCAACTTCTAACTTTCTCCGGATGTTAAATCCCCAGGCGACATAGGGGCCAGATCTTCTTCTTCTCTCCCTATACAGTGATTAGGTGATTGAAGCGGTTCATTCATTAACTTGAAGTGGTGAGCTTCCTTACTATGGAAGATCTCTATCTCTTGGTCTCTTATGTTTAGACTTAGTATTTTTTAGACTTTGCTTGGCTATCGTCGGGGGCTTGTCCAAACTTATACATTTATTGACTTAGTTTTGTATAGAGGTGTTGTGAACAACTGTGAACTTGGGTGTGAGCTAGATATTATGAATCTAATGTTGAATTATTACACCAGTTCCACAAATCTTAACTTGTGATGTTGAGTCCCTTCGCCTCCTATGGTATGATGAGATGTTTGGGTCGGGTTATTAAGGCAACTCTGATTTACGTAAGCATGGGGTGCCCATATAAAATTGCCCAAAGTTTGAGTTGTTTAAAGTTGGTAATAGAACCTAGGTTCATGGTCAGTTGGTTGTTCACAATTCCACATCAAGTAAAGCTTCTTTTATGGGAGTGAGGTGCACCACAATTATAAAAGAGGGGCTATGAGAATTCTTAGGAACATTTCCCTTTCTTGTGTTTCAATCTCAAGATTTAAAGTCTAAGATTTTGGATCCCTCTTATTCTATTTTCTATATTTCAAATCATGCCTCCAAGGAGATCTGAGACTCAGGAAAACACTTCGGCTTCGACTGAGGGTCCTATAGACATAGCTCATCCAACTTCTAGTGTTCAGACCTGAGCTAAGGATGCAATATCTGGCCATCCTCATGGGGTTACACCCATCAACCTTTCTTATGAGAGGGACTCTCCTCCTCAGTCCCCATAAAGGAATACTTCTAATGTAGAATTCCATCGCTCTGTCAACCTCTTAACTAAATTGGTATCCTCCCAAATAGAGCGTGGTCTTCTGACTACCGTTTTATCTGAGGCCAAACATTGGCCAATTTTTAAGGTTGATCCCTCCTATATTCATGGGTTCGAAGGTTGAGGAATATCCTCAAGGCTTCATTGATGAAATGGAGAAAAATTTTTGAATCATGCATGCTTCAGAAATTAAGGATGTTGAGCTTGCTTCTTATCAGTAGAAAGATGCAACATGCAAATGGTACTAAGGGTAGGAGATATCTAGACGTGTTGATGCTAGTCTGGCTTCATTGATGTATTTATCTGAGGCTTTTTTAGACCTCTTCTTTTATAAAGAGTTGAGGGAAGCTGTAACGCCCCATATTTCGGGCTATAATAAAGACCATGATTTCGATGCGCTGATAATCCCGATGCCATAAAATCCTATGCCAATAGGGTATGTTAATTATTTGTGTAGCATGTGAATCCATTCAAGCTTGAATTTAGACCATAGAGGTACTTCAACTCATGGACAAGTTGAAACTATTTTGATCGACTATGTTTTAGTGGACGTTGTAAAGTGTGTCAGCTTCCATCGACCATAACTCTCTGTATCTGTCGAATTAGGAAGCCTACTATGTGTCAAATAATAGGTATTTGAGTTAGCTTTCCAATGATACCAATTTGGCTAAAATCTGACACTCGAGCAAGAAATTATCGCCTTTCAAAGTGATATATGACGCCTAACCAATCGCCCATGGTCACTGGAAAGAATAGGCAATAGGCTAGGCGGCACCTATGTAAACATAAGCAATAGCCTAGGAGGCACCTATGTAAACATAGGAAATGGGATGGGCGGCACCTATGTAAAGAATTCTAGTGACTTAAACACTTCATTTTGGGGACAAAGTGGTCCATTTTCACCCTTACTTAGCCTTAAACCACAAAATTCAGTTCCAAGGACCCCAAAATACATCTTCATTCATCAAAAGTGCTCAAAGATTCTCCTTATGGTTTCAAAATAAAAACCCAAATAGTACAAGATTCGACCGTAGGTTTTCAAAGATAATTACATATTTGGAATCACCAATCCACAAGCTTCAAGAAACATCTATTATCCTTGGAAATAGAGGTACGTGGGGTTATCCTAAAATCTCATGGGTGTATTTTTTATGAATATGCATGCTTTTAAATGGAACTTGCCTTCAATATGATTTCTAAGTCATCTTTCTTTATGTCATGGGAATTGTTTGCCTATATACTTCAATGGTTGAAACCATGCATATGTGATTTGAGATTTTCCATAGAAGCTTGATAATATGAAAGATAAATTGATTTCAAATTCCCATGATAATGTCTTGATATCCTATATCATATTGTGATCAGCAAAAGAGAGCATGAAATTTGAAATAAATATTGTTCACCAATTGTAAATGATGAAGCACCTTGGTTTTTACATGATTATGCATATGTAGATGTGATATTGATGACTTGCAAGTCGGGTATGACGATATCCTACAGAACATGATATGTGATTGAATCAGATGAAATTTGAATGCATTGATTTTACATGAGAAAGGTGGATGCCTGAAGAAGGCATTTGAGAGTAAGGGCTCATCGCTGGAAAATGTTTTTGCCGACAAGGAATATTGGTACTAGGATAAGTGATCTTGTGTACTTGACTTCATGTCATTCCTAAATTGGGACTATAGGTAGGAGCCCGGGCTATGTGATCTTGGGCAGTACCAGTGGGTCGAGACACTATGCTTTGTGGTCTTGAGTGTCTCTCCCTCACTTATACTCTAATCTCGGCCGCAACCAAGGTTAGAAAGTTGGTACAAATTATGTAGGGTATTCCACCTAGCTCAGTTGTATTTCATTGTTGTTGAGAAACTATTGCATTACACCTATGTGTTTTCAAATGATTTGATACGAAATTGCTTTATAATGGCTCTCAACTATATTTTGTAAAATATTATGTTTTGTTTTGATATCTCTGTGTGCCAGTACTTTTGTGCTGACCCCCTCCCCTCTCCAACCTCTCAGTTTTAGAGGCCCAGTCTAGGGGTCAAGAGAATCAGTAGATCATTCAGACAGAGTTCCAGAGACAAGTGGTGAGCCTTCTATGTTTTGGAAGGTCTTATATCCTACAGTTCTTTTATCTTATATTCAGTTTTGGGGTCTACTGGGGGCCATGTCCCAGTTTATATATGGTTACTTGACTCAGTCATTTGTTAGAGATTTTCGAAGACAATTGTTTAGAGGTTGATTGATGTTGGGGGAAACTTTATTTTTCCGTTATTGTTTCTTTTCATATTTATGACCATGTTTCCGAATTATTGTGTTCTTCCACATTACTTTGATCATATGAATTAGGTGCATGATTACCAGACAGATAGGGGTGTTTCTAGCCTCCATGGTTCAAAATGCTCATCACGGCCAGGCCCTGATTTGGGTCATGACAAACTTGGTATCAAAGCACGATTCATGGTCCCAAGGTATCTGCAAAATTGCGTCGGGTAGAGTCCTCTTTATGGATGTGTAGCACACCACACTTATAAGCGGGGGTCTACTAGGCGCTTAGGAAATGTTTCCTTTCTTTGTAATTTAGTTCGTGCTTCAGAATCTGAACTATCCCCTAATCAATGATTACTTGTGTTTTAGAAACACAGTTATGCCTCCACGTCATATCATCGATCAGAATGCTTAGTCAAATGAGGTCCGTCCTACCCATGGGATACGGACCCATAATAGGGCTCACACTCCAGAATTTTTCCCTACTTTGGGAGTCCCACCAGTCCCGACCAGTCCACCTCAGGCTCCACAGACTAATGAAAACCATCCCTCAACTGCTCAGGGAGATATTTCAAATACAGAATTCAGACAGTTCATTTATATGCTGACACAGTTGGTGGCTAACCAGGCTCAATGATTGGAAGATGTTGGGTCTACATCTGTTACGTTTGAGGCTACTAGAGTCGGACATTCCATGAAGATGAACCCACCTAAGTTCACTAGCACCAAGGTGGAGGAAGATTCATAGGTGTTCTTGGATGAGATGGAAAAAATCTTTAAGGTGATGCATGTGGATGAGGTTGAAGGGGTGGATCTAGCAACCTATCAGCTCAAGGACGTTGTGAATCAGTAGTATGCCGACTGTGAAGATACAAAAGGTGAAAGTGTTGAGCCCATAGTTTGGGGAGAATTTTTGGAAGCTTTCCTTGATCGGTTCATTTCTCTGGAGTTGGGGGAGACCAAAGCGGAAGAGTTTATGAATCTGAAGTAGGGCAGTATGAGTGTCCAGGAGTACACTTTGAAGTTTAATAAACTAGCCCGCTATGCTCCAGAGTTGACTAGTAATATGAGAGCCCGGATGAGAAAATTTGCATCTGGCCTTGCTGATAACTTGGTACTTAAGTTCCAGGGGGCTATGTTAAATAAGGAGTTAGACTTTGCTCAACTGACTGTTCATATGTAGCAGGTGGAAGAAAAGAAAAAAAGATTGCTGATCTAGAGTGAAAGACAGACAGGCTAAGAGAGCTAGATCTGCGGACTAGCACCAGGGTCAGCTAAAGAGTGGTAACTGGGGTAATAAGTGGTCAAAGAAGAAGAAGTTTTGGAATAATGCATAGTCAGTAGCAAGCGCCCCATCACCCAGACCACTGACAAACAGACAAACTTAGAGTTTTCAGACTCCTCATGGATCCAAAGCTCTAGGTACATAGTTTCAGGGCAGTGTGTCCCAGCAGCGTCGCACTTATCTGCGGTGTGAGGTTTGTAGGAGGAATCATCTAGGGAAGTGCTGGTTTTAGGGGATAAACTACTATACTTGTGGCAAAGTGGGTCACCTTTAGAGAGATTGTCCTTCTACTGGAGGAAATACGAGGGGAGGGGGGGGCTAAGTCCCAAGCCGCCTCCACAGCTCCTTTTCCAAAGGGTGGCCCTTTAGCTATTGGGAGCGGTCACAACCGGTTCTATTCTTTGACTAACCGCCAGGAGGCGAAAGCTTCACCAGCTGTTGTCACCGGTATGTTATGAATCTTTTCTTGTGATGTTTATGTATTGCTTGATCCCGGGTCTACTTTATCTTATGTGCCCGCTTATGTGGCTGTTGGTTTCGGGTTTGAGCCCAAAGTTATTGTAGAACCCTTCTCTATTTCTACTTCTGTAGGTGATTCTGTTGTTTCTAGAAGGGTGTATAAAAATTGTGTCATGTCTATTCATAGTAGGAAAACTATGGCAGACCTAATAAAACTGGATATGATAGATTTTGATGCCATCCTTAGGATGGACTGGCTCCATTCGTGTTATGTCACCCTTGATTGCAAAACCCGAAAAGTCACTTTTTGTTTCCCGAATGAGACACCAATTGTATGGGAAGGGAGTTCTGTGGAACCTAGAGGTCACGTTATCTCTTATCTTAGAGCTCGAAAGCTTATCTCCAAAGATTGTATGTATAATCTAATATGAGTAAAAGATTCAAAAGTTGAAAATCTTCCTTTGCAGTCATTCCCTATAGTGAATGAATTCCTAGAAGTCTTTCTCGAAGATCTCCCAGGGATACCCCCTGATAGGGAGATAGATTTTGGCATTGATGTGTTTCCAGACACTCGTCCTATTTCTATTCTGCCATATAGAATGGCTCCCGCGGAACTAAAGGAGTTAAAAAAACAACTTGCAGACCACCTAGACAAAGTTTTTATTCATCCTAGTATTTCCCCATGGGGTGCACCCGTGCTCTTCCTGCGAAAGAAGGATGGGTCCCTTCGTATGTGCATAGAGTATCGTCAGTTGAATAAGGTCACAATTAATAATAAATATCCTCTTCCTAGGATTGATGACCTTTTTGACCAGCTTCAGGGTGCCAAGTATTTTTCAAAAATAGACCTTCGTTTGGGTTATCATTAGTTGAAAGTTAGGGAGTCAGACATACCCAAGACAGCCTTCCGAACCCGATATGGTAACTTCAAATTTTTAGTCATATCCTTTGGGTTGACTAACGCCCCTGCAGCCTTCATGGATCTTATTAATATAGTGTTCCATCAGTTTCTTGACTTATTCATTATTGTATTTATTGATGATATTCTGATCTATTTTAAAAGTAAAGAGGATCACGCCAATCACCTCTGAATTATTCTTCAGACCCTTAAGGATCATCAGTTGTATGCCAAATTTTCTAAGTGTAAATTTTGGTTAGACGCTATTGCCTTCCTAGGGCCTATTGTGTCCAGTGAGGGGATAAGAGTGGATCCCCAGAAAGTTGAAGCAGTGAAAAAATGGCCCAGACCCTTGACTCCAACTGATATTCGGAGCTTTTTAGGTTTGGCGGGGTACTACAGAAGGTTCATAGAGAGTTTTTATTCCATAGTTGCTCCGCTTACTAAACTAACTTAGAAAAAGATGAATTTTGTGTGGTCTGACTTGTGTGAAAATAGTTTTGAGAAATTGAAGGACAGGCTGACTACTGCTCTTATTTTGACCCTTCCCGAGGGTGTAGTTGATTTTGTGGTTTATTGTGATGCATCCCGTGTGGGACTTGGTTGTGTATTGATGCAGCATGATAAGGTAATAGCTTATGCATCTAGGAAGTTAAAGGTGCATGAGCGCAATTACCCCACTCATGACTTGGAGTTAGTAGCCGTGGTGTTTGCACTTAGAATCTGGAGGCACTATCTCTATGGAGTGCATGTTGATATTTATACTGACCATAAGAGTTTGCAGTATGTTTTTTCACAGAAAGAATTGAACCTTAGGCAGAGGCATTGGATAGAGCTTTTGAAAGACTATGATATAAGTCTGTATTACCATCCGGGCAAGGGAAATGTTGTAGCGGATGCCCTCGGCAGTTTGTCTATGGGCAGACTTTCTCATGTAGAAGAAGGAAAGAAAGAGATAGTGAAGGATATTCACCGCCTTGCAAATCTGGGAGTGCGACTCTTAGATTCCAAGGATGGAGGGCTGATTGTTCATGAGTTAGCTAAGTCATCCCTTTGTGCTGAAGTTAAGAAGAAGCAGGTTGAAGATTCAATCTTGATGCAAATCAAGAAAGATGTGGGTTAACAAAAGGTTATGTCGTTTGAAATTAGTGGTGAAGGTATTCTGAGATTTCAGGGTAGGTTGTGTATTCCGAATGTCGATGGGATACGGGAAAGAATACTTAATAAGGCACACACTTTGAGGTATGTCATTCACCTGTAACGCCCCGATTCCCATGAATCGGAATGCCACACGGTGCGCGTGTCAAATCTATCCGTCAGTGATCTGTCCGATAGGCTGAAGTAAATTGGCCATAACTTTTTACTCCGATGTAAAAATTGGATGAAACCAATTTCATTGGAAAGAAGACTCTCAGGAACTTCCATTGATATATAGAAGCTCACAGAGTTCATTATGTACAAGGAGTTATGATCGCTTGAAGTTGACCAAAAAAATTGCCTCGCTGCAGTATTTTTTTTCTTTCTTACACATTTTACTGTTCATAGTTCGATCGGAATGGTCGTAACTCATCGCTTGAGTGTCCGTTTTGGGTGATACATTTATCGTTTGAAAGATTATTTGATGCTCTACGGAATGGTTGGTCGAAATCCAAGAAATGACACATAAAAAAATTATAAATCATTCTCGAAGATAGGATCCAATACCTTTACACACAAAATTTTGACGAAAAATTTTCTGTCGTATTACATCATCTCCCCTTTGGAAACATTCGTCCTCAAATGTGAAGGACAAATCAAGAACACTAATCGACTGGGTTTATTCAAGACAGCAACACATCTCAAAACATAACCACACGACTGAAGCAACCAATACTCTGCGTACGTTCACTAGTCATGCACATATATCGCATAAAACATTCAACATACCTACTCATGGGTAAATTTTCACAACACACATGCATCTCAGATGCACAGAATCATAACCCAACCAATCTCTTTAATTCATATTCAAACATGCCCTTAATTCGAGTTCCTTTCTATTGAACGTATATATTAAATACGAATATACCTAATATACCAAATTCTTGAAAGCATAACTAAAAATGCAACGAACAATAAGGTTAACATCATAGAAATAATAGTATAAATCAAGGCTTAACAATTTAAATCATCATATATTCATAATCAATTAATTTTGGACCTATTATGTGTAATCTCAATCGAGCGATGAACAATGAACTCCCGGTTAGTTTCAAAACTTGGAGAAAACTCAGTAATATTGGTAATCATTCTTTATAAAATAATCGGGCCATGAAGATCTAAAATCTTACATATCAATTCACTCCGTTATAGACCTCTGTACATTTTGTGAGATAGTAAGCTTATCTTAAAAGAAGTGGTAATTAGAAATACTCCGTAAGAGAACGGAATCAAGCAAACTCTATCATATTGATAAAGTATCATAATTTGAGAACAGAGTCAGTTCGGTTGAGTACCTTTTAAGAACCGATTAAGTGTCTTTTAGTTTGGAGTAGGATTCAGCACCGAGCGAGCTAAGGATGGAAACATTCCTGTGAGTAGAGGGTTTGATTCCTGGTAGCAATCCTTATGCTCCAGAACTATGTTGCCAGTGTAGGTTGAGATATCTATCCTGTGAGTAGAGGGTTAGATGAGGTGGTTGTCCTGCGAGTAGAGGGTCCCACCATTCTCGTTTGAGGTCCTAATAGTAGAGGGTCCTATGCTGTTGTCTTTACTGGTGGTGCGGTATTGACACCCTTCCAGCTGGGGTACAGGTTGAATCCCACTTGTTGTAAGTGGGGCATGTCGGTTAAATGATCACTCCCACAGTTTTAGTAACAGTCTCAGAAAAGAACTCAGTTAATGTACAGAAGTTGAGGCTGTCAGATACAGGCCTATCAGTATTGCTATCATTATCATTGAGTAGAGAGACTTCCTGCGAGATGAGGGTTGCTCTCAAACTTATTTACCCATTACCATTATCGTTGAGTATAGAGACTTCCTGCTAGATGAGGGTTGATCTCAGATTTAGTTGTTGTTTAGAGTTTTAGAGGCTTCCTGCTAGATGAGGGTTGATCTCAGATTCAGTTGTTCAGTGTTCTAGAGACTTCCTGCTAGATGAGGGTTGATCTCAGATTCAGTTGTTCAGTATTCTAGAGTTGGTGAATTTGAATATCAAATATCAACAATATCAATTATCCAATTTCTTAGTATGGATAAGTACAGATGTCAGCTCTAGTAGCTTCAGATACTCAGTATCTTATTTTCAGTATTATTATTTTCGGGTGTCAGTGTTCAAAATGTAAAATTCGGTGTCATGAGTTGTACTTTATGCATCCATGGGTATATTGTTGATTAGACATATTTCAAAATTGGTAACTGTAGAGTTTCTATATATGTTTATTCTAGCGAATACATATTATTCAGATTGTTATGTTTATGTATAAGCCTTATATTTCACCTTACCCTATCCTTGCATACTCGGTACATTCTTTGTACTGACGCATTCGCGCTATGGTATTTTCCCCACCATAGGTTCAGAAGAGCGAGATTCAGAGTATATGTAGCTGTCAGATCTTGTAGCAATAGGTGCAGCAGTGAGTCTTCATCATTCGAGGATATTCTATTTCAGTGTTTAGATGATTTTAGTAGACGGAGTTAGTTGGGGAATTGTCCCTTCAACTCCACAGTTCAGACAGTGTAGAGGCTTTTTAGATAGATTTATTGATATTTAGTTTTCAGTACTGTATATTTAGATGTTTGAACCTTATGGCCAGATTTAGCCAGTTTTAGCATTTATTGTATTATATTATGTAGTGAACAAATACGGATATCAGTGAAGGGTTAGCTTGTGGTCCCTCGGGGTTACGAGCACCGTGTGGAATTCTGGTTCATTGGAATCAGGGAGTTACCAACTTGGTATCAGAGCCTAAGGTTCAACAGTGTCCTAGGGAGTCTGAAAATCCACATCTAGTAGAGTCTTATATAAGAGTGTGTTGCGCTCCACATTCATGTACGGGAGGCTATGGGATGTTTAGAAAAGTTTTTGTTTGTTCATGATCCAGATCGTGCTATAGCAAGATTTTCCAAGAGAGTTATGTAGACTCTTGTAATGATATACTTATGTCAGATTTACCTTTCTCTTAAGGTAACAGAAGTAGTGAAGCCAAAGTCTTTTAGATAGAACTTTCTCTGACGGTCCCCGCCGATAGTTTCGGGACAGTGTTCTCTAAAGTGAGCAGAGTATGCCTTATGGGGTTAGCTATTTAAATGGTGAATAAATAGGCTTGAAATTATATATGTAAGAATCTGAGTGTGGAAGTTGGGAATTATATGTGTTGATTGATAGAGATATAGCTACGATTCTCATGGTGTAGAGAAGTATAAGTTTAAGAGATGTGATATTTGAAGGCTAGAATGAGAATAGTATGTTTATTAAAGATTTGTGGATATTCATGTTATGTTTTAGAAGCTAAGCTTGAATCTTTGAAGAATGTAAGTTTGTGGACTCCAAACTAAGTATTAAGATATGAATGTGGTATTAGTAGCCTATGAAGAAATCGAAGCAGATAATGTGTTTAGTTAGACAAGTAGGTATTGAAAAGAGTGTATGTATATGATGATGATTGTAGAGACTAAGGAAAGATAAGAGTTGTATTCCAAGAAGTAGCATTGGTATTGAATTTAAGTTTTTAGATGTAGTCTTTTTGGATGAACTAAGTTATCATTTTGTGCACCGTTGTGCCTCAGACTCTAGAGTACATTGGTTGTAGTTCATTTCGGGGTTTAGCCAAGTGTTCAAAAGTATCTGACGATGACTTAAACTTGAGAGGAGGATGACAGAGAAAGTGACAAGTCAGGCCCTTAGAATCTGGTAGTGGTGCCAGTAGGTATGGAAAAGCAGTAAAGGGAGACAGTTCCCGACCCATTCTTATTTCAGTAAAATATTTCTAGATGGACCTTGGGTCCCAAGGGGGAGATACCCCATAATGTTATAATAATTGCATGTCCATAGTTCACTATGTACAAGGAGTTATGATCGTTTGAAGTTGACCAAAAAAATAACCTGGTTGCAGTATTTTTTTTCTTTCCTGTATATTTGACTGTTCACAGTTCGATCAGAATGGTCGTAGTTTGATTGAAATGGTCGTAACTCATCGCTCGAGTGTTTGTTTTGGGTGATCCACATATCGTTGGAAATATTATTCGATGCTCTACGAAATGGTGGGTCGAAATCCAAGAAATGACACACAGAAAAATTATAAATCATTCTCGAAGATAGGATCCAATACGTTTACGCACAAAATTTCAACGAAAAGTTTTCTGGGGTATTACATCACCCAGGCTCTACTAAGATGTACCATGATCTGAAAACTTTGTATTGGTGGAATAACATGAAATTTTATGTAGCTGATTTTGTATCCAAGTGTTTGAACTGTCAACAAGTGAAGGTAGAACACATGAGGCCAGGTGGTACTTCCCAAGAGATAGCCCTACCTTTATGGAATCGGGAGATGATAAAAATGGACTTCATTATAGTACTTCCGAGATCCCGAAACCAGTATGATTCTATATGGGTTATTGTAGATCGGTTGACAAACTCAGCCCACTTTTTGCTTATGAGGACTAATTATTTGGGAGAGGTTTATGCTAAGATTTACATTGAGGAGATAGTTCGATTGCATGGGGCACCAGTGTCCATTATATCCGATAGAGGTACGCAGTTTCATCTCAGTTTTGGAGATCTTTTCAGAAGGGTTTAGGTACACAAGTGAATTTGAGCATAGCTTTCCACCCTCAGATGGATGGGCAAGCTGAGCGTACCATTCAGACTCTCAAAGATATGTTGAGGGCATGCGTCATTGATTTCAAAGGTAGTTGGGTAGATCACCTATCACTGGTTGAATTTTCTTACAATAATAGTTACCATGCCAATATCAAGATGGCTCTTTTTGAGGCTTTGTATGGGATGAGATGTAGGTCTCTGATAGGATGGTATAAAGTGGGTGAGACTCAATTGTATGGGCCTGATCTTGTTTATCAGGCGATGGAGAAAGTGAAGATCATTAGAGAATGACTCAAGACTGCTCAGAGTCGTCAGAAGTCCTATGTCGATGCTCGAAGAAAAGAACTAGAGTTTGAAATTGGTGATTAGGTGTTTCTTAAGATTTCTCCTATGAAAGGAGTTATGTGGTTTGGGGAAAGGGGTAAATTGAGCCCTCGCTATATAGGGACATATCAAATTCTGAGAAAGATTGGTATAGTTGCTTATGAGCTAGAATTGCCTACAAGTTTGGGTTCCGTTCATTCGGTATTCCATGTATCAATGTTGAAGAAATGAATTGGAGATCATTCTATGGTATTTCTAGTAGAGGGTATCAAGGTGACAGACTCCTTATCTTACAACAAAGATCCTGTTGAAATTTTAGATCGCCAAGTTCAAAAGCTGAGGAGCAAACAGATAGCCTCAGTAAAGGTACTGTGGAGGAATCAAAAAGTCAAAAAAAGCCACTTGGGAGTCAGAATATGACATGAGAATTAGATATCCCAATTTGTTTGCTTCGATGGAGGATGACACAGAAGGTACTATTCCTATATTATCTTTCCTAGTCCGTTATTATGCTTGAAATCGTGTCCGTCTGTGTCTTGCATCATCATTCGGGGACAACTGATCCTAAGGGGGGGATAATGTAACACCCCGTATTTCGGGCTACAATAAAGACCATGATTTCGATTCATTGATAATCCCGAATCCATAAAATCCTATGCCAATACGATATGTTAATTATTTGTGTAGCATGTGAATCTATTCAAGCTTGAATTTAGACCATAGAGGTCCTTCAACTCATGGATGAGCTGAAACTATTTTGATCGACTAAGTTTTAGTGGATGTTGTAAAGTGTGTCAGCTTCCATCGACCATAACTCTCTGTATATGTCGAATTAGGAAGCCTACTATGTGACAAATGATAGGTATTCGAGTTAGCTTTCCAACGATACCAATCTGGCTAAAATCCGACACCCAATAAAGAATTTATGGTCTTTCAAAGTGATATGCATCACCTAACCAATCCCCCATGGCCACTGGAAAGAATAGGCAATAGCCTAGGCGGCGCCTTTGTAAACAGAGGCGATAGCCTAGGTGGAGCCTATGTAAACATAGGAAATGGGATGGGCGGCGCCGATGTAAAGAATTCTAGTGACTTAAACACTCCGTTTTGGGGACAAAGTGGTCCTTTTCCATCCTTACTTAGCCCTAAAATACAAAATTCAGTTCCAAGGACCCCAAAATACATCTTCATTCATCAAAAGTGCTCAAAGATTCTCCTTAGGGTTTCAAAATAAAAACCCAAATAGTTCAAGATTCGACCGTAGGTTTTCAAAGATAATTACATATTTGGAATCACCAATCCGCAAGCTTCAAGAAACATCTATTATCCTTGGAAATAGAGGTACGTGGGGTTATCCAAAAATCTCATGGGTATAGTTTTTATGAACATGCATGCTTTTAAATGGGGATTTTCAATCAAATGCTAATAACTTGCTTTCAATATGACTTCCAAGTCATCTTTCTTTATGTCAAGAGAATTGTTTACCTATATACTTCAATGGTTGAAACCATGCATATGTGATTTGACATTTTCCATGGAAGCTTGATAAATATGAATGATAAATTGCTTTCAAATTCTCATGATAATGTCTTGATATCCCATATCATATTGTGATCATCAAAAGAGAGCATGAAATTTGAAAAAAATATTGTTCACCAATTGTAAATAATGAAGCACCTTGGTTTTTACATGATTATACATATGTGGATGTGATATTGATGACTTGCAAGTCGGGTATGACGATACCCTACAGAACATGATATGTGATTGAATTAGATGAAATTTGAATACATTGATTTTACATGAGAAAGGTGGATGCCCGAAGAAGGCATTTCAGAGTAAGGGCTCATTGCTGGAAAATGTGTTTGCCGACACAGAATAATGGTACCAGGCTAAGTGATCTTGTGTACTTTACTTCATGTCATTCCCAAATTGGGACTATAGGTTGGAGCCCGGGCTAAGTGATCTTGGGCACTACTAGTGGGTTGAGACACCATGCTTTGTGGTCTTGAGTGTCACTCCCTCACTTATACTCTAATCTCGGCGGCAACCGAGGTTAGACAGTTGGTGTAAATTATGCAGGGTATTCCACCTAGCTCAGTTGCATTTCATTATTGATGAGAAACTATTGCATTACACCCATGTGTTTTCAAATGATTTGATATGAAATTGCTTTATAATGGCTCTCAACTATATTTTCTAAAAATATTATGTTTTGTTTTGTTATCTCTGCATGCCAGTACTTTTGTCCTGACCCCCTTTCATCTCCAACCTCTCAGGTTCAAAGGCCCAGTCTAGGGATTAAGAGAATCAGTAGTCATTCAGACAGAGTTGCAGAGATAAGTGGTGAGCCTTCTATGTTTCGGAAGGTCTTATGTCCTGTAGTCCTTTTATCTTATATATAATTTTGGGGTCTACTGGGGACCATGCCCCAGTTTATATATGGTTGCTTGACTCAGTCATTTGTTAGCGATTTTTGCAGACAGTTGTTCAGAGGTTGATTGATGTTGGAGAAAACTTTATTTCCCCGTTATTGTTTCTTTTCATATTTATGACCATGTTTCCGAATTATTGTGTTTCTTCCGCATTACTTTGATGATATGAATTAGGTGCATGATTACCAGATAGATAGGGGTGTTTCGGGCCTCCATGGTTCGAAATGCTCGTCATGGCCAGGCCCTGGTTTGGTCGTGACAGAAGCAAAGTCAGAGGAGTTTGAAAACTTAATGCAAGGGAGGATGTCCATTTAAAAGTATGTCTTGAAATTCCATCTATTATCAAGGTATGCTCCTGAGATGGTTTCTAGCATTAGGACTAGGATGCTCAAGATTGTCTCGGGATTGTCTTGTGAGTTAGTTTTAGGGAGTAAGGCATCTTTGTTGATTGAAAACATGGATATCTCTAGATTAATTCTATATATGCAACATGTAGACAAAGAGAAAAAGAAGCAAGTTCATCTTAGTAAGAAGCAAGGAAAGAAGTTTAGGTCTTACGAGAAAATTAGCAGCAAGTGGCCACGAAAGAAGTAGGGGAGTTCTTGTTCATTCTCCTTGGCTAGTGTTTACTATTCTTATTTGAAGTCATCAGGTTATTTTCAGCCTCAGTTTAAAGGCGGGTTCTGGTCATCGGTGCCTAATTCTTGGCTAGTGGTGCCTAGTCGGCTCCACCCTGCCCATCTTATAGATTCTATAGTTAGAGTAATCATAGTCAATGTAAGAAGGGGAGAAACCAGTGTTTTCATTGTGGTCAGGTTGGGCACATGCAGTGTGAGGTCCCTTCTCTAGAAGTTTCTTGGGAGAACTGGTCCCTTATTGCTACTCTACCTATTCTCACAGTAAAGGGTGCTATGTCTGCCTCTGCATCTATTTCTGGCACAGGTTCTGGACGAAACCTCTTGTATGCACTTGCTACTCACCAGGATTCTGAGGCATCTCCCAATATTTTCATGGGTATGTTTAAAATTTTCTCCTATGATGTGTTTTGTTTTATTTATCCAAGGTCTACTCTTTCCTATGTGACCCCGTATATGGCTGTGTATGTTGATTGTGGTCTTAAGAGTCTGTCAGGTCCTTTTTCTATTTCTACCATGGTAGGAGACTCGAGTGTTGTTCACATGGTCTACAACGAGTGTGTGTTATCTATTAGTGGAAGAGATACTCTTGTTGACTTGATAGAGTTAGACTTGGTTGGTTTTGATTTCATTTTGGCGATGGATTGGTTGCACTCTTTCTATGATTCCTTAGATTCTTGGACCCGTAGGGTCATGTTCCATTTCCCTAATGAGTAGGTAATTGTATGGGAAGGTTGTTCTCTAGTTCTTATTGGAAGATTCATCTCTTGTCTTAAATCTTTAAAATTGATTGTAAAGGGGTGTTTGTATCAAAAGGTCCGTTTTAAAGATTCTAACTTGGAAGTGCTTTCCCTAAAATCCATTCCCATGGTTAATTAGTTTCCGAAAGTTTTTCCCAATGATCTTCCTATTGTTCCTCCCCATAGGTGGTAACACTCAACTCACTCCCATGATTAAGGGATGAGGCAATCATTGTCAATAACCCAACTAGAGTTGGGGTCAAATTCGCAAGGAGCAAATTATAAATTTCAACTCGTATTAGTGCTCTAATTACTAAAAGTTTCCCAAAATAATAATAAACAAGACATGTAAATAAAATGGGGGGATTGGTTTGTAACAATTTTCGACTATAATTGCACCAATATGACACTTTTCATTTAAAATCAAGATTAGAGAGGATCTTGGGATTAAGTCTACCTAAAGGTAAATTATGTGGTTTGATGATTGTTTAGCATGAAGCTTAGTTGTTGACCAAAGTATAAGCTAGGTTGAAAGTCATTGTAGTCAATATTTCAATAAAACTACAATTATTTCACCCATTTGCTCTTTCGAGCTCCTATCAAGTGTTCAGTTCGTAATCACCCAAAACCTCAATTAAGAATCCCTATTTCAAAGATAATGCTCTTTACAAGATTTACACTCCAAATACACTTATTTCTAAGATTGTAAAAGGTAGTAAACCACAGGCTCAATTGTCAACCATTATGGGTTACCTCAATTTCACCTTCATTCTTTCTTCAAGGATGATAAAGGGTTTTTGGAGTTTGGGATTTTCACCCGTCAAACCCACTTTGATATTTAGTGGTTTCACCCATCATATTCCAAATTATTAACCCAAGGAATGGTGGAATCCATTCTTAACAACTAAAAATTAAGCAACCACAACAAAACCCACACACAATTACATTTTAGTTCAACATAATCCCATGACAAATTAGTTAGATACTCATGAAGAAAGTAAAGACACTTATACCATAAGGATTATCCAAAACATTAATTCTTCTCAAAATTTCTAAGAAATTAAGCCTCCAAGAGAAGTTACACACTTTCCCAATTAGGGATTCTTTCTTTCAATTCAGAAATATGTATGAGGTAAGCAATAACCAAAGAACTAAGGGTGTTTGCTTATATATGATTTGGGATTTGTCTATCCAATTTTACAAAACTGCCCGGGGTCATATTCCTGCTAAACTGTGATCATGCAGGTTTGACCGCAATCGCAGCTACACGACTGTGGTTGTGATCCACGATTGTATTATGCTAACCATCTTGACTGACCACGACCACGGCCTGAGGATAGCGGTTACAATAACTGAGGCTCAACTTCTACATGTCTCCAGCTGCACTCCTTCTACTTCCATTTAACCCTTTTTTAGCTCCGATCTACATATTTTCACCTTCTCAACTATATACTTTCAAAATGTGGTTATTATTGTAATTAAATCATTATGATGTCTCATTTTCTTATACAAAGCATGGTGGTGTGGACAAATGTTTTGTGCAAATGAGTGGTAAAATCACCACTCATCAACACCCCCAACTCAAAAATTTGCTTGTCCTCAAGCAACACCACCCTTTTCTATGAGATAATTTCATATGTTTTCCCTCATTCTATCACCTAATGATCAAGATGACTTAAACTTTATGGATACCACAAAAACCTCTTTCCAAATGGGCAAAATGGTTTCATTAATACCTCTTAATAAATAGAACATTTGAGAGATGCATTAGACTTCGAAGAGCAACCATGTAACAACCACTAACACTCTAGAAATGACTCACTTGTTGACTACAACTAAGTTATACCCCTTTTTATCACATTGTGTGTAGGATGCAAAAATCACCCACCTCAACTTGTTCTTATGCCTCCTCACAAGAAATAAGATTTCACACACCTTGTTACTAATCACACAACAAGGAATTTTAAGTTCAAACACTCTTTGTCACAAGAAATTCTCCATGCTAACAAGTATCATTCCAAAGGCTCTCCCCTATTATTTAATCGCCACTAAATGACCACACTTGGTTAGGAATCTTAAAAGACTTTTTGAACTTCTACATCATACTCTCTTCATTTTTCTTGTTGTTGGGACACTTTTTTTTCTTTTACTATTTTGCCTTTTTTTTGTTTTCCCACTTTCCTCTTTTTCTCTCTCTCTCTCTTTGTGAGTATTAATAATGTCTTTCATTCCTTTGTGGGATCTTTTCTTTCTTCAAATCAAAATGCTTTATTTTCTTAAGCATGTAGGAATCTATTTATGAATTCATGGCCCAACTATATTTCTTTCAATTTCCACCACCCCAACTTAGTCTTTTAGCCTCAACTTGTGTCCATAAGTTTAAGGAGGATAGGTTTAAAAAGAGGACAAATAGAAAGGTCAAAGCTTGTAATATGTTTGCCAAATAAAAGTCCAAATACTCAAAGAGGGTGACTAGGTGTTACTCCTATGTATTGGTAGACTTTTTATGATAAAGTGGGCTTCCAATGTCACAAAATAGCCTATGATTATTTAACTAACCAAGAATAATAAAAATTTATCTTTGAAAAGACTAATAGGCAGGTTTTTTATGGTACAATTACACATAAGATGAAGACAATTAAGCTACCACACATGGAATACGAATCTCTTCAAGGGGTTCAATTTTTCATTTCGCTCAAGACAAAGATGGAGTATTCACTATTATTCTAAAGTCAATTTTTAGAGTCATAGAAAGAGGAAAAGTTTTGGGACAAGGTTTCTCACGTCCATCCCCTCAAATTTTGCAAAAATTTTGGATAGAGGGGGTTGCTTGTTTTGCATCCACACCTCACATAATTTTCTAATCATGGAAACAATCCTAGTTGATATCTCATATTGTGACTCTAATATGGGAAGACCACCCATATGGCTACTTAGACTTCACCAATGGGTATGAGGGCAATCCCAAAATCATCAATGTCATAGGTACTCATACTTCCCTTGAATTGACCATCATGCCATGCTCAGACCTCCCCTACATCCATGGTTAAAAACCCAATCACCATGCTTTCCCCTTAAGAATGTCGTCACTTAGTCTATCACATAGAAAAGCTTATCGATTAAAACTAAACTAAAGTAGCAAACTAAGAACAAAGTAACTAATCCATGCAAATGTGGACACCATCAGAGTGCCCAAATTTTACAACACAAATAAAACTAAGAATCATCCAAAAGAGCAAAGGAATATGCCGAAATATCAATAATACAGGCCCAAATCAAATGAATAAGGAGACACCTCCAAATGAATGGATAGCAGTGTCCCCATTGATAAATAATCAAGGATAAAAGAGATAAGGGTGCTCCCTGAAACAGCATCATGGCTACTTTTAGTCTTAAATTTTGCATCATTACCATTCTCTTCAAGATCAATTGACTCAGCTGGGGCCACATCATCACTCTCCACACAAGAGGAAGGAAGTCTATCTTGGGGTTTTAGGACCTTCAATAGACCTTTCACCCCATTCCATATCTTGATAAGAAACTTATCCCTCTTCTTCTCACTTGTAACCATTTTTTCATGTTCAATATGGAGGTCTCGGTGTAACTCCACCAAAAAGGAGTAGGCTTTTTCAAGTATAGCAATGGTAGCATCTTTCTCCTTTTGGTCCTCCTTATACTTCTCATAATCGGCATGTGACATAATAAATGATGGATGGTGAAAGGCACTTTGAGTCCTTAGGGAAAACTAGACACAAACTCTCTGGTGGCTGCAAAATCAACTTCAATCTCCTTTAGAGGTCCGATAATGGTTGGCCTATGAGACTCAGGCTCAATACATGCTGGATTTTCTAAGTCTATATTTTGTTTGTTTCCTTTGCTAGGTATGCCCTCTCCTAGAATCCTCAAGGGGTGTATGAGAGCACCAAGATGCACCCATGTATCACTAGCAAACTTTTCAATCCCCTCTTTTCTGGAAAGCTCAGTAATCGAAGAGAGGAAGATGAGATACGCACCACTTTAGTTTTTGAAATAATCCATTTCATTGACCACAAGCTAACTAATATCCAAAGGGATGCCTTCTAGAATGCAAGTAACCATTTTAGTACAAAGATTTGGAACTGCTGTCATATGGTTGCAAGGATAGTCTGTGCTACAAATAATGTGCAACCATATCTGAGCCTCAAAAGTAAAGTCATTCATGGAGATATTACTTGTAGTCTTTGGCCAAGAGACTTCCTTTTTGAGGCATACCCGTTGTGCCAACCAACCCCCTAGTTTACAACCCTTTGCTTTGAATTCATCCATTTTTGCATGTTGGAGCCCATAAACATCATTGATTTTCATATCCCCAACTTTCAACGATTTGCCTTGGATCTTAATAGTCATATTAAAAGGGTTCGAGAGGGACACTTCACTGATGTTGGCATAAAATTTATGTACCCATTGTTAATTTGCAACTTAGGGCTCTGGAGCAAAGCATTTCTACCCTATGGTTTCAAGTTTGTCATGAAATATTGGTAGTTTCTCTAGCACATTCTCCAAGAAAATACCTCTTTTTAGGAGTAAATTTTTCCTCAGAAGATTATTGTAGTAGTGAGTATGGAACTCTAGTGCCATGAATCGGATGTGATCATACTTTCCTATGAGGTTATCCTTAAAACACTAGACATTCATTATATCAATCAATGATATTTTATCATGCAAATTGTACCTTATTTCTCACTAGTGCTTATTGGAAAGGGTTCTTAATGAAACTAGGCTAAAAATTTAGGAGTGCAGGATTTTTGGCATGGCATAAAGTTGGCCCCAGTTACCGTGATCGCAGGTCAAGACTACGATTGGGTTTCCTCGATCGTAGACCATAACCGTGGTCATGATACTTGAGGTTAGTTCCGTTCCAGCTCCCCATGTTTAAATTCCTCCCAAGTTTTTAGGCTACTAGACTGATATACAATATGGATTTATAGGGTAACCAATTGACCAATGTGAATAAGCGTTTAAATGTGCACTTTTGAATGCAACTATCACTATTGAATGTTCATTTGGGAAATGTGTCAAACACTTGGTGTGTACATCTCATTTGTCTACACTTCCCATAAATTATTGGGCACTTAATATTTCCCACTTGTGTTCATACCTTATTCAAGTAGCCATCACCAAACCAACACCAAGTATGACAACATAGAACGCATAACTATCAAAACTTGTGTCCCTCCCTTAATGATGCATTCTAGGGAATGTTTTTAAAAATAAACCATAGATTCATGATACCTACCGGAGTTGTGATGCAAGGGGAATGCAAGGATATTGTTGGAGAGCTCACAAACTTGGCCAAAATCTAGACTAAATTAGAAAGTACAATCATGAAAGTGAGTGTGAGAGAAATGAGGTAATTTAGGGATTAAATGCCTGAAGTGACCGCGACCGCAGTTAGGTAGCCGCAATATGGAAATATGGGTGACTACGATTGGGTAACTGAGAGCAGTTTTGCTCCACTATTTTCCCCTGATTATCTCTTTGCTCAATTTTTTCCAATTTTTCCTTTTTTCAGTTTTTCAAAGCAAGATTGCACACTTTCCCCTTTCCAAGATCATCCAACATACTTCTATAGTGCAATAAATCCATGCGTTATTCATATTCAAAAGCTAACATATGTACTATAGAAACATGATAAAAGTATACAGGCCATTTTCATGGCATTCGTGGGTTGCCTCCAACATAGCGCCTTAGTTATCCTCGTGGCACTATGTATTTATTCTCCAATACTCAAGCTGGGCCATCAAGAACCTCCTCATTCTCCACATCCACGACGGAAACAACTTAGAGCTCCACACTTTGCTTTTTTTTCTTGCATATTTTGAAAGATACCTTATCCTCTTGCACCCTCAAATTCATTTCACCTATCTCTAAATTAAAAATGGCCCTTTCAGTGGACAAGAAAGGACAACCAAGGATAATAGGTACCTCTTGATCCATTGCACAATTCAATACCACAAAGTTCGTTGGCATTATAAATTTATCCACTTTAACAAGGACATAAAACAAAATTCCCACTGGCCTTTTGATGGACCAGTCTGCCATTAGAAGTCGCATAGAGGTTGGAGTAGGGGAATCCAATCTGAGCTTCTTGTAGATAACAAAAGCCATTAAGTTGATTCTCACACCAAGTTCACATAGAGCTTTTGCAAACTCATGCATCCCAATTGTTCAAGGGATGGTTAACACTCTAGGGTTATCTTTCTTTTTCGCAACATTACTATCCATTATAGCACTACACCCATAAGTCATCTCAATGGTGTCACCTTCAATAAGTTTCTTTTTGGACAACAACTTTTTCATTCTCTTGGCATATCTTGGGATCTCTTAGATCGCCTTGAGCAATAGGATGTTTATCGATAGATTGCTATGTTTTTCCATGAACATCCTCAATTTTTCACCTTCTTCTTTTTATGAAATCGTTGAGGGAACGGGGGAAGAATTTGGATTATGGGACTTTCTTCACTTTATGGCTTTTTAATCTCAAGCACTTCTTCATCATTTTCATCAGTTTCCTTCTTATTATTTCCTTCTGGACTTTAAGGTAACACCTCATTTGCCTTCACTTTAGGCATTTTCTCAATCAAGTCTCTTTTAGAGGGTTCATCAAGGGTCTTTTCACCCCTCACGACAATTGCTAGAACTTGGGCATCATTCTTTGGATTAGAAATCTTGTAACTAGGGAGTCCACCACTAGGCCTAGCATTTAGTTTTGTAGTGATTTTCCCAGCATGGGTAACCAATTGCTTTATAAAGGAGAAGGGAGACACCATGGTTTGGGATAGTTAAGACAATTCACCTTTCAACTCATGGACCATTTTGTCCATACCTTCCACTCTATTCAATATTCTTGCTAACATATGCTCAATCTTGAATTTTTTGGTGTCAGTTGCACTTAACTCCATGGCCTTAGTCAATCATGATGGGGAACATAACGGTCATAATCATATTATCAATCTCTTCAATCTATATCCTTCTCGTTGTCCACCCAACCTTGGCTCCCACCTTGACTTTGATAGGCGGGGAGAGAACACCCAAGTAGTTAGCCAAATACAAGATTTCCTCATCCAACGTATTTGCTTCTTTATCATCTTCATAAGATTTTGATGCTACGATGTTTACAGCTTTTATGGGTGCACCCATAACATGCTTTGTCAAGAGTTTAAGTTGGGTTATCATTTTTGCTATGTTCTCCTCCTTTTCTTCATTCCATTTTCTTTGTTCATTATCGACCATAGAAGTAGTAGAAGGTATCTTGGGAGCTTTGATTTCTCGGGTATGCCAACCCCAATTTTTCTTTGACAATTCTCCAATAAATAGACAGGCCGCATGGTGGTGAAACATCACTAAGCAATCACCCGCCACATTATCCATCACTATTTTGTTTAATGGATCAAGGGCACTATAGAATATCTCGAGAAGCATCTTCTCTGGGACTTCATGATTTGGGCATTGAGCTAGCTTACCATTAAACCTCTCCCAAGCTTCAAACAATGACTCTTCATTTATTTGTTGAAAATTCACAATCTTATCCCGCTTTTGAAGAATTTTTTGTGGTGGTAAATATCTATTAAGAAATACCATATTAAGCTCGTCCCTAGATGTAATTGACACGGGGAGGAAGTGGGTGGAGCAGTAAAACCACCTCTCCCATTAGTGAGAACGGGATGAGGCAAAGCCAAATGGATTATTAGGTAATGTGTGCTATATTGAACGACACACACCCTTCCATAAAATTCTTTAAATAGACATTTAGGTCCTCAAAGGCTTAAACCCCGTACAATTTTTTCATTGGAAACATGTGAAGCATGACGCTAGTCATATGGAAGACTCTGTTCCTATTAGTTTGTGGGATACATATTGCACTTTTTTGTCCCTCTTCATTTAATGGGCCCTCATCATCTACAAGGGCATAAAAGGGGCCCTTATTTCTTGCGCTATCACTCATTGCTCCGTTAATACTTTGATTGTCATCAAAAGATCAAAAATTATAAATAAAGTAAATTACACCACCTAGGTATTCCCCAAGTAAGAATAACACCGCACAAGTGAAATCTATATAACACTTCCCGGTGACAATTCTATTTTGATAATGTTTAACTCACTCCCATGATTGATGGGTAAGGCGGTCATTTTCAATAACCCAACTAGAGTTGGGGTTAAATCAAGAAGGAGAAAATTATAAATTTCAAGTCTTATGGGTTCTCTAATTACTAAAAGTTTATCCAGAATAATAATAAACAAGACATGTAAAATAAATTGGGGGATTAGTTTGTAAGGATTTTCGACTACCAGTGAATGAATATGACACTTTTGAATTAAAATCAAGATTAGAGAGGATCTTGGGCTTATGTCAACCTAAAGATAAATCATGTAGGTTGATGATGGTTTAGCATGAATTTTAGTTGTTGACCAAAAGATAGGCTAGGTCGAAAGTCATTATAGTCAATCTTTCAATAAAACTGCAACGATTTCACCTATTGTCTTTTTAGTGCACCTAACAAGTATGCAATTTGTAATCACCCAAAACCTTAATCAAGAATCCATATTTCTAGGATGATGCTCTTAACATGATTTACACTTTAAATAGACTTATTTATAAAATTACAAAAGGTAGTAAGCCACAGGCTCAATTTTCCACCATTACCTTGTCCCCCTATTACCCTTTTCCAAGGATGCTATGGGTTACCTCAAGCTAAACTTCATCCCACTTTAAAGGATGATGAAGGTTTTTTAAAGTTTGTGGTTTTCACCCATCAAAACCATTTGGAGATTTGGGGTTTTCACCCATCAAATTCCAACTCATTAACCCAAGCAATGGTGGAATCCATACTCAACAACTAAAATTCATGCAAAAACAATGATACCCATATAAAATTACACTTTAGTTTAACATAATCCCAAAACTAAATTACTTAGCTACTGATCTAGAAAGAAAAGAGAGATATACCATAAGGATTATCCAAAACATTCATTCTTCACAAAATTTCTACGAAATTAAACCTCCAAAAGTAGTTACATACTTGACCAATTAGGGTTTCTTCCTTTCAATTCAAAAACATCTATGAGGTAAGAAATACCTAAATAAGAAAGAGTTTTTGAATATATATGATTTGGGATTCGTCTATGTAATTTTGCAAAACTGCCCCAGGTGACCTTCCCACTGAACTTCAATTGTATAGTTTTGACCACGATCCCAGCTACATGATCATGATTATGCTCTTCAATCACATTATTCTGACCATCTTGACTGATCGCAGTAGCGGTAACTGAGGTTGAAGTGCTCCAAGTCTCCAGTTCACTCATTTTGCCTCCAATTGATCCCTTTTTAGCTCTTATCCATATCTTTTCACCTTCTCAACTATATACCTACAAAATATGGTTATTAGTGTATTTAAATCATGATGATGTCTCATTTTCATATAAAAAGTATGGTAGTGTGCATAAATTTTTGGTGTAAATGAGTGGTAAAATCACCATTCATCATTAGGAAAATTGATTTTGGCATTGATCTTGTTCCAGACACTCATCTAATCTCTATTCCTCCTTATAGAATTGCTCCAGTTGAGCTAAAAGAGCTCAAGGAGAACTTGAAAAACCTCTTATATAAAGGTTTTATACTCCCTAGTGTGTCTCCATCGGGTGCTCCCATGTTATTTATTCACAAGAATGATGGCTCCTTTCATATGTGCATTGATTATTGTCAGCTGAAAAAATTGATCATAAAGAATAACTATCCCCTTCCTTGGATCGATGATTTGTTTCATCAACTTCAGGGTGCAAAGTGTTTCTCTAAGATTTATCTTAGATTAGGTTATCATCAGCTTAATATTAGGGACACAAATGTCCCTAAGACTACCTTTACAACTCGGTATGTCACTAGAAGTTTCTTGTTATGTATTTTGTTTTTAACAATGCCCCAACGGCATTTACGGAGATGATCAATAGGTATTTCATCCGTTCTTTGACATGTTTGACATTGCCTTTATTGATGATATCTTAGTCTATTTTAAGAGTGAGGTAGATCATGTATATCACCTTGTGTCGTGTTACAAACTTTGAAGGATCATCTTTTGTATGCAAAGCTTAAAATTATGGGTTTTGGTTGAAAGTCATAGATGTTCTTGGTCATGTAATCTCTAGTGAAGGGATTATGGTAGATCCCTAAAAGGTAACGACATTAGGAAGTGGCCTAGAACTATGAATCCAACTGATAGTCAGAGCTTCTTAGGTCTACCTTGTTGTTATAAAAGGTTTGTGGAGAGTTTTTCAACTATAGCTGCCCTGTTGAAAACGTTGACCCAAAAAAATGTCAAGTTCTTGTGGCCCAATACATGTGAGGGTAGTTTTAAGAATTTTAAAGATAAATTGACTTCGTCTCTGGCTTTGACCTTGCACGAGGGTAGTGATGGTTTTTTGTTGTATTGTGATGCTTCTTTTGTAGTTCTTGGTTTTGTTTTGATGCAGCATACTAGGGTGGTGGCTTATGATTCTAGGCAATTGCAAGTTCTTGAGAAAAACTACCTCATCCATGACTTAGAGTTATTAGTCGTGGTATTTTCATTGAAGATTTGGCAACATTATCTTTATGGTGTTCATGTCAATATCTTTTCTGATCATAAGATCCTTCAATACATGTTTACGTAAAATGAGTTGAATCTCCAACAAAGAATGTGTCTTGAGCTATTAAAAGAATATGATATGAGTCTTTATTACCATCCCAATAAGGCAAATATAGTCGCCGATGCTCTAAGCCATATGTCCATGAGAAGTTTGGCCCATATTGATGAGTACAAGCGGGAATTGGTGATAGACATTCACCGTTTGGCTAGTCTAAGAGTTCAACTTGTAGACACCAAGGATAGTGGTGTATTTGTGCTTCTAATATCTCCGTCATCTCTTGTATTTGAGATAAAGAAGGAGCAAGTATTGGACCCTAACTTGATGAAGATCAAAAGTTATGTGGGTTAATACAAAGCACTAACTTTTTGATTGGTGGTGATGGTATCTTGAGATACCAAGGTAGGCTATATGTTCCCGACGTTGATGATTTGAAAGAAAGGGTCATGGACGATACACATGGTCCCGTTATGCTATTTATCCTGATTCCACCAAGATGTATCTTTACCTTAAGTGTTCTATTGGTGGAGTAATATGAAGCGTGATGTGTTTAGCTATGTGCTAAGTGTATGGTTTATCAATGAGTGAAAGTTAATCATTGAGGCGCGATGGTTTATACTAAGAAATTGTGTTGCTCATGTGATAGTGGGAGGCAATTAAGATGGATTTCATTGCAGGTATCCCTAGATCTCAGAATCAATGTTATTCTATTTGGGTCATCGTTGATAAAATGACCAAGTCCACCCATTTCTTGCCAGTAAGAAATAATTTCTCAATAAAAAATTATGCTAAGTTGTATCTCATAGAGATTGTAAAGTTGCATGATGCTTTGACTTCTATTATCTCAGATCGTGCTCCTCTATTTTTATCCCATTTTTGTAAGTCATTCTAAAGAGGTTTGGGAACTAAGGTATACCTCAGTACCACATTCCACCTACAAATGGATGCGCAAGCGAAGAGAACTATTAAAACATTGGATGATATGTTGCAGGCTTGTGTGATTGATTATGGTGGTAGTTCGTATGACCACTTGCCTTTGATTGAGTTTGCCTATATTAATAGTTACCATTCTAGTATTGGCATAGTTCCTTGTGAGGAATTATATTACAAAAGATATTGATGTCCCATAAGGTGGTACTTAGTTGATGATGGTAAGTTTCTTGGCCCTGATTTTGTTCACCAATTCTTAGAGAAGGTGAAAGTTATTCATGGTAGATTGAAAACCGCTCAAAGTCACCAAAAGTCCTATGTGGATGTGAGGTGTAGGGACTTAGAGTTTACGGTATATGATTGGGTAATTTTTAAAGTGTCTCCCATAAAGGGAGTGATGCGGTATGCCAAAAAGGGGAAGTTTAGTCCCCGGTATGTCGTTCCCTATTTGATTATGAAGAGAGTTGGAAATATTGCCTATGAATTGGATTTGCCTTCTAGTACGGACTACATTCACCCGATTTTCTATGTCTCTATATTGTAGAAATATATGTCCGATCCTTCCTTGGTTTTTCTCTTAGAAGATGTTTATATCTTGGACTCTTTTTCCTATGAGTAGGTCTCGATTAGTATCTCGAATCATCAAGTTTGCTGGTTGAGAACAAAAGAGGTGGCTTTAGTGAAGGTTCTATGGAGGAACCAATAGTCCAAAGAAGCTACATGGGAGGTAGAAGAGGACATGATATTTCCCATTCAGGAAGCTTGTATTGGAGGTATGTGTTAATCTCCTTACTTTGATATATGTCTTTTATAGAAAATGGATTAAATTTCCTAATGGGTGAAATAATTTGTGCCTTATTATACCATGATTTAAACTCCCTAGTGCATGAAAATAATTTGAATTTTGATAGATGATGGGTTAAAGTCCCTAATGCTTTCAGTTGCTTGATGTCTTTTAAAGTTGATGGGTTGAAGTCCCTATGTCGTGAAATGAGTAAGTGATAATAAGCAACAGGTTAGAGTCTCAAAGTCGATAAGATGATGGATTAATTGATAATAAGCATGATGTGTGTGGTGTCCTTATTGAATGCTTATTTTAACATTGATTGAAGTGGTGTGTGATGAAATGTTAGCTTGTGTACACTCTTACCTTAACCTTTATTCACGGACAATTGATCCAAGTGGGGGATAATTGAAACACTTAGGTTTTGAACCTTGTGAAAAATAACAACTTTTGGTGTCTCTGAGTTGGGTACGACTTGGAGATTGAGTCGTACCCATGGACATGGGTCGTATCAACTTTTCCCTCCCCTCTCATAACTTAGATATATTTTTAGGGTATCATACTATTTTATATACACCATGACCTTCTATTAATCATACCCCATGCATAAGAGTCGTATGCAACTCAATCATATAGAGGGTAGTCCCCATTTAGAGTAAAGTGTTTGGTGTACGAATAGTGTATACGAATAAGGGATGAGTAGTAACTTATGGTTATGACTCAAGGGTTCCCACTCATACCAACAACAGTATGTTTGACCTAGGAGAATCCTAGGGTATGATTTAGGGTACCACTCGTACCCTAGGGTACGATTACTAAGGGAATCGTACGGGGGAGTCGTACCCCTAGGTAAGTTCACTTTTCAGCTTTTAACTAATGTCTTTGTGGTTATTCCCTAGCCTAAATCCCTAATTCCCTCAACTATATAAGGCTTTGTGGCATCCTAAACCCTTATTTACAAGACACAGACACTCCAAATCAATCTAAAAGCTTCTTGAAGCAAGATTGGAGGTTAGGGTTTGGAGAAAGCTCATATAGTGGAAAGAAGAAGACAAGATTGTTTGTGTGTCATCATCTTTAATGAATATATCTCTTACCCTCTTTAAATATCTCTTAACCCTTGTATTTCACACTTGTATTAGTAAGTGTACATGGTGGTTTTGTAATTAAATGAAAGGGGTTTTGTTGCCTAATGATGTATAATGTTAAATCTTGCTTAGACTTGTGTTTATATATGATATTGATGATGATGTGAATTTGTGGGTGCTTTTTGTATGTGGAATAACATGAGGGTCTTGAGTAACCCTAATCTTGATAATAGCTTCCATGTAAATAGCCTTGTCTAAGGTATGCACCCAAGGTGTTTGTGAAAATGTCTAAGTGAATTTTTTTGTCATATATTGGTGATATATTGAACTAGGTAAATGTCCCTATGTGCATGAATGATTGATAAATGATATGTTAAAGGAATTATGAACCATGTGTGGTGAAATTGATAACCCTTTTTATTTATGGGTATTGTGAGGGTTAAGTCCCTAGATATAAAGATGGACTTAAACTTTGTGTTGAATTGAAGTCTGATGGGAATGTGGGATAAGATTTTTATTGAAATATTAATTGTTGTAAGTGTATTGATGATAGTAACTTGAACTTTATGTTAAATTAAGAGATGGCATTAGCCTATTGAAATGGTTGAGTAATGAAGGCACCCATAAGGATCGCATGGTCATGTATAGTCTTAAATTGGTTAAAATGGTTAAAGTCCATAAATGTTGTATTGGATGTATATGGACGAATAGGAAATAGGTTAAAGTCCCAAATGCCAACTAATAATAGTTGTGATGTCTTGATGTCAAAGTCCCCTGCCTTATGTGGTGGCTTGAAGTTGAAGTTCCTTGCCTTATGAATGGCTTGAGGTTGAAGTCTATTTCCTAATGATATTGATCTAGGTTAAATTCCATTGCTTAATGAGATCTCGGGAGTTTAGAGAACCTCACCGAATGGAATTTCTTGTAGTTAGAGTCTAAGTGTAGTATAACGCTAGAGTCCCTTGCCTAATGTGTGAGCATGAGTCCAAAGTCCCATGCCTTATTGAATTTTTGGATAAGTGCTTGAATTTGTATGTCCAATTAGATGTGTGTATGGCTTGAGCCCTTTGTTTTAATGATTGCCATATGCGGTTAAAGTCTTTGGTTAATGAGTGAGTAAGCGTGGCTGAAGTTTATTGTCTAAGTGCATGTGAATGTGGTTAAAGTCCTATGCATAATGTGAATTTTTGATCCAATAAGTATGTAGGGTTAGAGTTCCCCCTACTTCATGTATAATGAATGAATGCTTGAAAATGATGATGGGCCTTGATATCTTGATTAGCATATGATATATCTATAGGTATGGATAAGTGTGTCAATGAGATGAAATGTGAAATATTGACTTGATATAGAGCGATGATGATATTTTATCACTTATCCTTGAGTTACATGCTAGCATTTCAACCGTAACCATCTCAGGATGCTATGTCCCCATGTAACATAGCATCCAGAGCTTTTTCTTCTCTTCTTGTGTAGTGAATAGGCGATTGAAATGGTTCGTGCATTGACTTGAAGTGGTGAGCTCCCTTATTCAAGAAGATCTTCATCTCTTGGTCTCATATGTTTAGACTTATTCTCTTTTATACTTGGCTTGGCTATCATCAGGGGCTTGTCCCGACATATATTTTTATTTACTTTGTTTTGTATAAAGGTGTTGTGAACAACTGTCAACTTTGGTCTGAGTTAGATACTATGAATCTAATGTTGACTTATGATAGTACTTTCAAAAATCCTAACTTGTGAGTTGGAGTCTCTTCGACTCCTATGGTATGATGAGATCTTTGGGTCGGGTAATTGGGGCGACCTACTATTCATGTGACCTTGGGGTGCCCATATGATATGGCTCAGATTTTGGGTTGTGTCATTTTCTTCATCTTCTGATGGGAGGTGTGAAGCTCCCTCTGAGACTCCGCCAGTGCTGAATATTCCCTCTCGAGCCTAGCAAAAGTGGCTCAGCTGCTCCTCCTGACACTTCTCATAATCTGAGCGGGACACATAAGAGTGACACCTGGTGGAGGGATCTCCAAGCCCTTTAGGCAATCTTGATACAAGCTCCTTGATGACCCTAATATCCATACCAATATCTTCCAGGGGCCAGCAATGGGTGGTCTGCACGACTCTGAATCCTCAATTGTCGACTTTCCTAAGTTAACCTTTCACTTTTTGCTCTTGCCGGATGCACCCTAACTCCTAAGCTTTAGTGGGTAAATCTTTGTTCCAGGGCACACCTAAGTTTCATCTGGGTATTCTACCACCCTTGCTCTCCTACACAGATCATTAATAAGAGAAGGGAATAAGAAATGCATACCACTATGGTTTCTGTAGAACTTCGTATCAGATATCATAGGACAACTAATAATTCGAGAAATATTTTCTAGTATGTAGGCAACCATACGAGCACGCATATCTGTAACTACAGTCATGTGAATTTATGGAGAGATCTGAATGCAAATAATGTTTATCCATATCCGATCCTTGACTGTGAAGTCATTCAAGTAGATGCCCCATTTTGTTGCTACCCATGGGACCGCCTTTCCCGGGCACAACTTCTATTCCATCTAGCTTCCCAGCTCATACCCATTTGCCTAAAAATCAACTATATCGGCATTCGAGAGACCATATAGATCGTTGATTTGATCTGCTCTAAAATGCACATTCATCCCCCCGGATCCTAGTAATTGGTTTTGTAAAACAGCTCCATCTGTTGGCCACGAGTCTAGCACGAAATGTCGAAGCTTTTTTGGCCATCTCTCTAAGCATATACCCCTTTTCGGGAGCATCTTGTCTTTGGAAACTCATCTTAGTATTGGTTGTGGTATTTAGGAGTCATGAACTTTCTTTTGTCATAGTTCTTCGTCAATATTTTCATGATTATACCACACGATATTATCCGCTAAATTTCATTGAATGGGTACTTAGTGGTGTTTGAACAAAAATTTGAATTGTAGGAATTTTGGCCCAAGATAAAATTTAGTCTCGGTTATAGCAATTGAGGTAGCTTGTCTGCAATCATGGCTTCCGCTATCGCAACCACAAGATAGTGATCACTTGTGCCGCATTTGCAGTATCTGAGACTAGACTGATCGTTTTTCACCAGTTCCAAAATCCATAGAGCAAAAGCATGTTCCAAAATAAGAATCAATCACTAATAACATGAAAATTGTGTTCTAAGTGCTCGATTATGTTCCCACAATGCAAAAATACTTAGTTATTGACTCATTTGGGAAATTGATTATGTACTTGGATTGTACCCTATATTTTTCTAAATTTTACACAACTTTTGGGTACTCATGACTTTCCCACAAGTGTGCATAGCATATCTAACAGCTAATTACCACACAAGCATAATTCATCAATTATTTAGCAATGAAAAACTCAATATTAGGAACTACCTAGTTCATTTACCCTAAGGTCTACTCATAACAATTAAAAACATCAGCTTGAAGCACTTACAAGATGAGTGATGCAGAGTGGATGCAAAAATGCCTTCAAAATGCTCAAATTATTTTCACAAACGGGTGCAATTTTAGAGAAAAGTTGGTGGGGAAGTATGGGAGAATGGGAGACCGATGGTGATTTAAAATTAGTCCTACCACGATCACGGTCAAGCGTTCGTGATCTCAGAAATACGGGTGACTGCGATCCCAGATCATAGCCCTTGATCGCGGTAACAGAGGGCATTTTTGTACCTCTATCTTCCCTTGTTCATTCAACCATGCAAATGTCCCATATTTTATATTTCAATCCATTATTTATACTCCAAATTACTATAAATGCATTGATTAATCTGTGACAAAATTAAAATATACACTATCAAATTTAAAAAGAAAGGATATAGGACACTTTTCATTGCGTGATAGGGTTCCTCCCATCAAGCACTTAGCTTAATGTCGTGGCACGATGCCTTTTCATATAAAACTTATGCTTACACTAAGAAGATTTGAATCTCCATCCTAACTTTTGCTTATTATGAATTGAGAGGCAGAGGGACAGAAGATTCAGATCTTCGAAGACGAAACGTGATAAAAAGGGGGACATGGCGATGTGGCATTTATCTCGCCACTTTAAAGACTTGGAACCTTTTACCCAATTTCACATCAAATTTCTAATTCAGTACCTTGGGTAATGGTGGAAACACAAATAGGACACAAGTTGAACATCGAAAGTTGTGCTCCTTGGCCTTCGAATGGGGGGTTTTTATGTGCTTTTTTGCAATCTCAAACTCCAAAACATATGGATGGTGCTCCTTATCCCCAAATTCTATCATTTACTTTAGTGGGTGAACACTCATCAAATATACTAAGAACAATCTTCAAAAATTGTTCGAATGAGGTCTATACCATAATTCTAGAATCGCATCCCTATTAGCGTCCTTACCCTGAAATGGACTACAGTCATCATAAGAGATTTGCTTGGCTTCTTCATTTGACTCTAGGACCATTTCCTTAATTTTTACATCTCCAACTATATTATGTTTGGTTGGTCGGTAACTCACCGAGGATTCTTTGCTACCAAGCTCATCATTAACCACATAGCTTGGTTTTTCTTGTTTATCAACCTCATCTTGAAAAGTGGATAAGATAAGTAAAACTGATAGATTTGTTTCCTTTCCCATATCCTCTATCTTAATAATCTCCCTTCCAAATGCCTCATTGGATTGATGCATGTGGTGCACGTCCTCCTCTATTGTATTTACCCGATGCAAAAGAGTTTTAAACATTGCTTCAACACCATTATATCTGGAATGTTGTTCTTCCCTTTCCATATTGTGTGACATATAAAACTCAAAATAAGAACTAGTATTTCTGTAAGTAACTAGGGGATAGATCATTTGGACAATTACTCCAATGTCCATCTCGACCACCATATAAAGAACAATCATACTCCCAATAGGATCGAGATTGTGCCTTCCTCTTTCTCCAAGGAGCATATCTACAATCTTGCCGAAATTGGGGTCCATTATAATATGGACATGGATTATCAAAATATAATTTCCAACTACAAAAATCATATTTGTCCCAAAATTCCATAGTGAAAAGTAAACAAAAATAAAAATCTACCTAACATAAGAAACAAAAGAAAATCACACACAAATATTTACAAATTTGAATCCAAGCAAGTAGGCTAAAATTTCAAACTAACTCAATAAGCCAAACTTCTCCCGGGCAACGATGCCATTTTTGATAACGCTCAACTTACACGTCAATTTAAGTGCAAAGCGATATATATTTACCTAATTAAGAATCGGGGTCAAATCCATAAGGAAAAATGTAAGTAGCGATTGAGTCGGTTAGAAATAGAAGTTTCTTGCTAAGTTCAAACCGAAGATACAAATAATTGGGGGATTTTAAACATTTCTGAGATATGATTACTTTTCAAATTCTAATGGACTAACACGGGGCTACGAATAATTAGAATATAATTAGTTAGAAACGAATCTTAGGGCTATATTTTACTGGGGGTAACTAGAATTTGGGTGCAAGACGATCAACTTCAAATCTTAGTTAAAGCATGTATGGGTATGCTCGGTAATGGATTTCGATACTAGCCTTTCGACAAAGTACCAAACCATCACCTACTAATTCTTTCAAAAACAAAGTTAGTGTGGTCAACTATTTGCAACCAAACCTCAACTAGGAATCCCTATTTCTAGGATGACGCCTAAGACATAGTAATTCCACAATTTGTCCTTATTTCTATGACAACAAAAGGGAATAACAATTATTTATCTTATTGTTCACAATCTTATGTCACCTACATTCCTTTTTCAAGGATAATGAAGTATCTAGATTACCCACACCCCTCTTTCAAGGATGATGTAGGGATTTAGGTAATTTGTGGATTACACCAAGAAATGCCATTTTACAATTAAGCATTTGTAAAACCCAACAATATGAACTAACAATTGAAGATAACAATAAAAACTTACACCCTCTTGCACCAAATTCAAACATAACTGCAAGAGGGAAAACTAGTAACTCATAAGAATAATGAACAAAGATAAACCAAAACCTCCTTCAAATTGATTCTTGAAAGAAAAAGCGAATGCAAATTTAAGCTTTAAATCTCAACAAATTTTTAATGGAGTTCGCTAATCCTCAACTTGGGGATTACTCTAATGTATTCTTCAGCCCAAAATTAGTACAATGTTGTTCTCTTCAAAATAGAAACTAGTTGGTGGAAGAAATTCAAAAAAATTGTAGATTTCTTTATGAGATAGGGTTTGAACTTCTTAAGAGAATTAGGGACAACTATATGAATTTACAAATCTACCCCTAGGCATAATCCTGCTTTGCTATGATCAATGACACTTGTCTGCGATCACAGCTATCGTGACCGCGGTCTAACCTCGCGATTGTAGTATATTGACCTATCTTTACTAGTTGCAATCACAGATCTTGGACCGCGATCGTGGTAACTGAGGCTTGCTGTTGGTCCAGGTGTTTCAGCTGCACTTCTTCCCTTTTTTTGTCCATTTTAGCTCTAATCCATCTCTTTCCATCTTATAACCCGTATACCGAAAAAATATGAATATTAATGCATTCAATCACACATAAACCTCATTTATACATTCAAATCATTGTAGTGTGCACGAATGCTAAGTGTAAATGTGTGGTAAATTCACTACTCATCATCTCTCACGTGAGAAAACATCGTTTCCAGTATCAATCCCTCTGGACCTCAACCTTTTCGGCACAATTACACAACCCTTTTAAGCCCAATTCAAACAAGTTTCACATAACCCATCCATTAAACCAACGAATTATGTGTTATGGCATCCACCACAGGTATCTTCAAACCATTATGTTTGTAAGTTTTAATTATGCCATACCAATTCCATTAGCCTAGGGGAATTCCATGACCCCCTTTGTTCATTAAATCAAGCTGGGGGAATGCCACGAACCCCCCTTTGTTCATTAGGTCAAGTTAGGGGATTGCCACGACCCAATTTGTTCATTGAATCAAAGTTAAAAACAAAAAAATGGACAACAAGGCCTTCAAACCCACTTATATCCATTTAACAATTTGTTCAATGCAATAGATTAGGGAAATAAGCCGAATCATGTGATTAACTATATCTCAAATCTAATTATACAATTGGGTTGAGGGAACACAATTTCCAATTCAAATTTTAAAACCAAAATCATCAATTTGGGGGATACCTCACCTACCATCCCATTCACTATACCGATGCACCCCAACGGGTTTCAAAATACATAAAGAAAATATGAACACTTTCATTAAAACAATGGAAATTTAAATCAAGAACCAATCCTTTCAAAACCCTCAACCTAAATCAAAATCTGTTTCCAAATCCACATTAATAACCATCTTAACACATACTTTATGAAAAACATGTTTAAGGGAGGAGTAACATGCTTGAAAGTATCACAATTATGGAGAGAAATCACCATTTGGAAGCTCGAAAATATAAACCTTGAGAAACCCAAGATTGTTCTTGACTTAAGGATTGGGGAGACCATAAGAGTGCATTTAATTATATCTTTTGGATGATAATGGTGTCCTAAAAAGGTTTTAAGGTCGAGGGTCATAATTGGGGGGAAATGCAAAATGTCCAAAGTACCCTCAGTGAAACACTAAAGATTTGCCGCACAGTCCTTATGGGATACCTTATGACTCGTACCGACAGACTATGAGTCATCCCATAGACTCATAGGTTGGGAAGTTCCCTATGGCATCCCTACTGTTGACCCTACTAATCCCACATTATGACTCATAGAGTCCATTCATAGCCACAACAGAAAAAAAAGGAAAACTACACTTGTGAGGCTACGAATCCCATATTATGACTTGTAATGTCTCACAATGACTCGTATGGTCCTAATCGTACCTAGGGCAGAAACTTTGGTGCTTATACTGGTCATCTACAATTGAGGAACTATCACTCATGTAGAGTCTTCACGACTCGTTAGGTGAGTCATAGCTAGAGCAGTAAGCTCAAATCTCAAAATTTTAAAAGGCAAAAATTAGTGGGTATTACATTCTCCCCCATACGACCATTCATCCCCGAATGATAAGTTAAGGCATTCATTAGCACGATTCGAAGATCTAAACACAGAAACACTTTTCCTTAACAAAGTAAGAAAACAAAAATGATTAAACAAAAACACATACCTTAAACATAATTGTCTAATCCGAGGAAAATAATTGATAGTTGGACTTCATGTACTCTTCAGCTTCCTAAGTAGTTTCTTCTAAGTTTTGGTTCCTCCAAAGAGCCTTTACCAAAGACACATCCTCAAACAAAGGACTTGTCAATCCAAAATTTCCATCGGGATTTCCTCATAAGATAAGAAATTTGAAATACCAACACTCTCAATAGGAATAACCAAAGAAGAATCACTGACACACTTCTTCAACATCGAAACATGAAAAATCGAATGAATGGAATCCACACTCGAATGAAAATCCAACTCATAAGAAATATTACCCACTTTCCTAAAAATTAAGTATAGACCTGCATACTAGGACTATGCTTTCACTTCTTCCAAAATCTCATCACTCCCTTCATAGGAGATACCTTAAGTAATACCAATCACGAACCTCAAACTCTAACTCATTTCATCTTACATCCTCATAGGACTTTTTGTGACTCTGAGTGGTCTTAAATATTTCCTAAATCACCTTCACTTTCTCCATGGCTTGGTGAAATATGTCAAAACAAAACAACCTCATCTCACCAATCTCAAACCATCCAATAGGAGATCTACAACTCCTACCATAAAAAGCCTCAAAAAGATCTATCCTAATACTCGAGTAATAAATATTATTAGATGTGAACTCTATAAGAGGTAAATGATCCAACAAGCTACCGCAAAGTCAATCACACAGGACCTTAGCATATCTTCCATAGTCTGAATGATCATTTCTGCTTGACCATCCATTTGAGGGTGGAAATTTATGCCAAGGATCACCCGTGTGCCCAAACTTTACTGAAACGAACTCCAAAAGTGAGAAGAAAATTGCATACCTTGATTTGAAATAATAGAAACTGGAGCACCATGCAGTTTGATTATCTCCGGAATAAACAACTTAGCATAACATATCTGGTGTAAATAGTCCTTACAAGTAAGAAGTGAGAAGACTTAGTCATCCTATTCACGAAGTTAGCCACATCCTTCTTTATGTTGTTCCACCAATAGATGTCCTATAAGTCATTATACATATTTGTCTATCTTGGATGAACTATATACCTCAACTCATGAGCCTTAGTTAAAATTCTTTCCCGCAGCCCATCCACGTCAGGAACACACTATCTACCTTAGCACCTAAAGATACCATCTCCATTAATATCAAATGTTATAACCTTTTGTTCACTCACATCATCCTTTATTTGCATCAATATGGGGTCCAACACCATTTTCTCCTTCACATCTACACCAAGAGATAACTTCACCACCTCTTTCACAATCACTCCTCAATCCTCAGAATCTAATAGATGAACTCCATTATTATCCAATCGGTGAATATCCTTCACAATCTACGTTTCTCCTCATCCCTATGAGCTAAAAAACTAAGGGACAACCTACCAAGCGCATCAGCAACCATATTTTATTTACCTGAATGGTAGTAGACAATCATGCCATAGTCCTTGAGCAACTCAAGCCATCTCCTTTGCCTGAGATTCAACTCCTTCAGGGTGAACACATACTACAAGCTTTTATGATTTAAATAGATATCAACATGAACCCCATACAAGTAATCGAGCAAAATCTTTAAAGCAAACACAACAACTACCAATTATAAGTCACGAGTCAAATAGTTTCTTTCATAAACTTTTAGCTGCCTAGAAGCATAGGCCACAACCTTACCATATTGCATCAAGACATAACCTAGTCTTACACGGGATACATCATAATAAAAGAAAATCCTTTGTACCCTCGGGCAAGGCCAAAACTGGAGCATAAGTCAACTTGTCCTTCAATTTCACCAAACTACCCTCACAAGCATCAAACTAAGAAACTTTACCTTGTTTTTAGTCAACTTAGTCAATTGAGAAACAATATATAAAAAACTTTCCACAAATCTCCTATAATACTTGGCTAAACGCAAGAAGCTCTGAATATGTGTTGGAGTCATGGGTCTAGGCCACTTACTAACAGACTCAATTTTCTGTGAATCTATAATGATCCTATCATAGGACACAACATGACCCATAATGGTCACAACATTGAACCAAAACTCAATTTAAAAATCTTGGCATACAAATGTTGATCCTTAAGAGTCTGCAATACTATACGAAGGTGGCTGACATGATCCTCCTCACTCTTATAGTATACCATGATGTCATCAATAATCACAATGATGAACAAATCCAAAACCTTTCTAAACACCCGATTCATCAAGTTCATAAATTCATCCAAAGCATTAGTTAACCCTAATATCATCACCTAAAACTCATAATGACCCTGTCGGGTTTGAAAGGTAGTCATAGGGGTTATCTGCCTTTGTAACCTTCAACTGATAATAGCCCAGTCAAAGATAAATCTTAGAAAACACCTAGCAGCTAAAACTAGTTAAAGAGATTATCTATCCTAGGAAGAGGATACTTATTCTTCATCATCAACTTATTCAATTGTTGATAATCTATTAACATCTAATGGGAACCATGCTTTTACGCATGAAGAGCATAGTGAAACTCTATGGAGAAATACTAGGAATGATGAAACCCTTATCAAGAAGATCATTTAACTACTTCGTAAATTCTTTCAACTAAGTCAGAGCCATTCCTTAAAGAGGAACAGAAATAGGATAGGTATCCGGTAGAAAATAAATCCTAAAGTCTATTTCCCTACTGGGAGGAATACAAAAGAGATCATCGCGAAACACTTCAGGAAATTCCTTAACAATAGGGATGAATTGTAGAGAGGGAGCCTTAGAACTAAAATCTTTAACCGAAACTAAATTGTATAGACACCCCTTGGAAATCCACATATGGACTCTAAGATAATAAATAAAACTTCCTTATGTACTAGGGAACTTTCTTCCCACTCAATTACCAATATATTTGGGAATTTGAATTGACTAATTGGGTTTGAAAATCTTAAAGAACATAGCATGATTAAAGCCAATCAATACCAAATATCACATAAAAATCAAATATATTCAATTTAAATGTATCCTTATCACAAACATATACCTCACAAACCTTATAGACCCTTCCAGCAACAACAGAATTACCCATCATGGTAGACACAGAGAAGGGATAGGAAATACTCTATAGACCATAACCAAAATGAACAGCCATATAAGGGTTACATAAAAAAGAGTAGACCCTAAATTAATTAAATAGTACACATCATGAGAGAAAATCGTTAATGTACTAGAGAGAACTTCAGGAGATGCTTCAGATTCCTGATGGGTGGTAATAGAATAAAGATAGGTCCGACCAATGTTGGTACTAGAAGTAGCACCTTTTGGCGCAGGAGCTGAAGAAGTAGAAACCAAAACTTTTTTAGCTCAATTAGGATAATTATTTGAAGGATTGTTCTATTAGAAATGACCAAGCTGTCCATATTTAAAACACCAATTCTTCTCCTTATTGCAATAACTATGGTGCAATCGACCCTAAGCTCTACAATAATGATAAGATGGGTTTGATTGAGCTCTACTATCTTAAGATTAGGCACCTTCTGCCTTAAACCCACTATCATCCTTAAAAAGGCGATCACCAGATAACTTATTATATTGAGCACTAGCCATAAAATAGATACCAAATTTTCCAAAAGCCTTTTTCTTTCCCTACAACCTACCATCTATACCACTATTCTACTGGCCTTCACCCTACTTTGAATATCTAAATTTCTTACTCTATCTCTCTATCATTTTTTCTTGTTCTTTCTTTTTATATTCAACCTACTATATATATACCACCAGCTTAGAGATATTTATGTCATTATTAAACATCACTGCCTTTCACTCATCACCAAGCACCGAGATAAACCAGAAGCAAACTTTCTTATTCTAGCCTTCATGCTAGATACTAACTCTGGAGCATAGTGAGACAACTGATGAAACTTTAAGGCATCTCCTTTATAATTTATCTTTCCCTAACTCAAGTTCCCAAACTTCTAATCTTTAGCCTCTCTTAACTCCTGAGTAAAGAAGCAATCTAGGAAAGCACCAAAAAATTCCTCCCATATAGTATGCTCAGCATCATCACCCTTCTACTACTCCCATTTCTCATACCACTAATATGCCATATCCCTCAACTCATATATGTAGAAAACTCTACACCCTCCACATCAGTAGCATGCATTACCTTAGATTTTTTTTCTCTATCTTATCCAGAGACCCTTAAGGATCCTCTTCAACCTTAGATCCTCTAAAGGTCAGAGGATTTAGTCTCATAAGTTGGCTAATTCTAGAGACCTCAGATGATAGAGCAACAGAACCATGGTTAGGCTGATGAGACTAAAATGTCACAAACTGAGTTAGTAGATGAACAGTTTGACAAAACTTGGCATTAGAAATATTTCTTTAGGGTTGTGGGGCATGAACATCATCAGCTCAAGAAGCCCACAGAGGAGTGGTAGAGACTAGTGGGACTCTACATGGGTAGTCAAGAGCAGCGGCCCTAGATCGAGTCTGTATTTCACAAGTAGAACAAATTCCATCTACATTGTCCTCAGGTGGGTTAGTAGATTTTTTATGAGCATCAGATATTCGGGGGGCATGATCAAAAATATGAAAAAATAAGATTAGTGGAGATTTATAGACCTTAGGCTCTATAGACCTAAAAATAGATCACAATAAAGAAAAACATTTCTAAATGCACTGTAGCCTCTCTCTTATAAGTTTGTCATGCTAGAAAACTTAAACATAATACAATTAGGGTATAGGTGTGATGGGTAGCTCAAGTTCATGGAGAACCAAAGACCACCCTTTTTTCCCTAGACAACTGAAACACAATACAACTAACTCAATAAATTTGAGTTTCAAATATATAAAAAGATAGATAAACCAACTAGCTCAGAAAGTAGTACAAGAATTTCAACAACCATTTAAATCTACAGTAATTAACAAAGACTATAAAATCCAAAAATAACCTAAGTTGGGACATATCCCCGAACATAGCTAAAAAGATTAAAAAATGAATAGTCCAAAATAAAATGAAACAAGAACATAAAATATGGATCTTTCAAAGTATGAAAACTCACCACTTCAAGCTGACTTATGATAGATACTAAAATTACCTAACCACTATGCAGAAAAAGCAGAAGTGTCTTTATTCCCTGTATCGCATGGGGATATAATGTCCAAAGATGGTTAGCAGAGTAAGCGCTAACAAGTAACTCAGGAAAGGTATAAAGTAATGCCACAATAAAATCAGTTCAAAATCATTCCAAACCAATTCACACAATTATATATTTATTTATTTATATTTATATAACATGCCAAGATAGGGAACAAGGCTTAGCATGAAATTAAAATATTAGCCCGGACTATGTAGCTCAAACTATCATTCATACACATGGGCAATATGGGTCTAGTTCCCCCTACTAGTTGGATTTAGCTTCCTTCCAACTGATTGGGCCTAATGCATGTTAGCTACATAAACCAGAGAAATTCAAAGAAGATCAAAATCCATCAAGGATACAATGATTCTAGAATATTAAAATATACATAATGTGTGAACTATGCACTCTGTCATAAAGACCAACCCCCTATGCTAGCAAAAGTTGTTTCTAGTATTAGTCCCTCGGGGCCTTCACATTTATGGCTCAGCTACATAACCCCTTTTTATGCCCAATCATAACAAGTTTCACATAATCCATCTATTTAAAAAAGAAATTATCTATTAAGGCATCGGCCACAGATATCCTCATACCATTACGCTTGAAAGCTGATAATTATGCCAAAGTTATTCCATCAACATGGTGGAATACAATGACCTACTTTGTTCATTAAATCAATTTTGAAGGAATTCCACGACATCCTTTATTGATTAAATCAAATTAGGGGAAGGCCACGACCTCCTTTGTTTATTAAATCAAGCGTAAAACAAAAAACATAGCCAACAAAGTATTCAAAACCCTTTTAGTGCAATTAGCCATTTGTGCAATGTAATAGGTTAGGGAAATAAACCAAATTATGTGATTAACCATATCTAAAATCTAGTGATGCAAGTCACTTGAAGGAACACAATTTCTAAACTAAATTCCATAACAACAATCATTAATTTAGGAGAATACCTCAACCCCATCCCATTCACCATACCTATGCACCCCAAGGGGTAGCAAAATACATAAATAAAATATGAACACTTGCATTAAAACCAAGGAAATTCAAATCAATTAACAATCCTGAAAAACCCTTACCCTAAATCAAATTACATATTCAAATCCACATGAATAACCATTTAAACCTATGCTTAAAGAAAAACAAGTTTATTGGAGGAGTAACATGCCTTAAATTATATCAATTATAGAGAGAAATCATCACTTGGAAGCTATAAAATATCAACCTTGAGAAATCCTATCTTATTCTTGATTTAGGGATTTAAGATAGTTTAAGAGTACATTTGATTATGTCTTTTAGATGATAATGGTGTCCCAAAAGGGTTTTAAGGTCATGGGTCATAATTGAGGGAAAAGGGAAATGTTAAAAGTACCCTTAATAAAACACTAAAGTCTTTCCACCTAATCATTATGGGTAACCTTACGACTCATAATGATTGACTACGATTTATCCCCGAGACTCATAGTCTAGGCAGTGTCCCAAGGCATTCTCATTGTTGATCCTGCAAGTCATACCATATAAGTCGTATCCCTCATTACGACTTATAAGGTCCAATTGTAACCACAATAGAAACAAGGGACAACTATATTGGCGAGACTACTAATCCTACATTACAACTCATAATGTCTCACCACGAGTCGTATGGTCTTAATCATAACCAAGATAGAAATTTTGGTACCTACACCGGTCACCCTATGATTGGGGCACTACAACTCGTACAGAGTCTTCACAACTCATTAGGTGAGTCTTAGCTAGGGAAGTAAGCTCAAATCTTTAAAATTTCAAAGGCCAAAATTCTAGGGTTTTACAGACTCATAGATTAAAAGATGTTGACAGAAGTCAATTAATAAGTATTTTAGACCATAAAAAATCACAATATCTCATAAATCATATCAAAATGCAATGAGAACCATGTAATCATCCTTATATCCTATAAGCACAAAAATACAACCACGGGAAGGTTAAAATGGTCAACTTACATTGAAATATATATTGTACACAAATCACAAAAAATTGATCATTAAAGTATTCGAGGAGTTGCTTAAGCGGTTGACGATTAAGCGGTTGGGTGACCTCTTAAGTGGAACTTAGGGGATTTTAAATCCCCTTTTCAACCAAAATTCAAATTATTTTCTCCTATATGTTACACCATAATGGTAGCTTGAAGCGAGGAAAAAGTCCAGAATTATCCGTTAAAGCTAAGGTAATCTTGCCTAATGATCCTTGGTCATTTCCCATTTTTCCCATCTATTTTCATCTTGTTTCAGGGTAAAATATATGAAATTAGGTCTTTAATCCCTAGACTTTAGGGACTTATTTGGTATCCTATTCATACACCATTTTTTTTCAACTTTTGAGTGTGCTTTCCTTGTCCTTCGAGTGACCTTGTCACAGATCCAATTTTGGATTTCATTTGTAGGCCTCACATGCATGTTAATGAACCAAAGTCTGACCATACCCTTTATATAGCAATATATTTCTCCTTTAACTCCTAATGATGTGTATGTTACTATTTTTATAGCATTGCAACACTTTGGAATCAAGTATCAAAGATGTGTCATTTGTTGATGATTCAAGGACTTGTGATTCAACATCGAGGTAGGCTTTTATCTATTCTTCTTCAGGAGATAGTGTGTTATATACGTTACATGTTAGGTAAGAAATTTAGGATGTGATTATTAGTAAATTACCATGATTTATCCTAATTTAGAAGTTTTGGGATAGAACGTTGAATTGGCCCCTAAGATAAAATAATTATTTCGCATATAAGATCCTATTACCAAATGTTACTAGCATATTAAAAGTAGTTGAGGCTAAAGACCCCTTTATTATCAGGTTTAATACTTCAATTGGGTAATTATCAAGGTTTCCTATATTATTGTATTATTGTTATGTCAATTGTATATTATTGAGAACGAGATCTTAATGATAAAATTAGTTGGACTATGGGTGAGCAATTTATACTTAAAAGCATGTAGTCATAGTCTGTGGTCATTTAAATTATTGTAATTGTCTTATTTTGATGATATTAATGCCATGCAAAGAATTAGTACAGTCACGTTCACCTAGTGGTAATATTCCAACTAAAATCATGATTTTACTATTGCTTTCCTAAAAAGGAATTTTATTTAAACTTTTTACTTTTAAAACAGGTTCTTTCATAATGATAATCATACAATCTTAATGGATGATTTATGAGATTTTGAAACTAAAAATGATGTTTTAGAAATTTGACAGAGGTAGATTTTGTTCAATGATTTAACCACTATTATTTGCATCAGTTAAGAGAGATTTAGACTCTTTCTTTACTTTTATTATGATTTAGTCCTAGAGTTGACCCCAAATAATAGATTTACGTGCTTACACATTTTTAGCCATGATTTGAGTCTATGCATTTATTATATATATACATATCTCTCCAGTACTAGACAAAGTAGATTCATGATGATGATTGAAAATCCTGTATGGGGGTACTCCGAACCCCCTAAGGGCCTCTACATCTATGATCTATTATGTTGGAGAAAAAAGGTCATCTTAGAGCCATCGAGCTAAATGATAACTATCAACTTACATTCATATTTAAGTGTAAGGCCATCATTTTCAATATAATTACCCAACTTTGAGTCAGGGTCGAATCCACGAGGAACAATATGAGTGGCGATTAAATAAGTTCAAAATTAAATTCACTTGCTAAATCCAAACAGATTATACAAATATTTGGGGGCGATTTTGACTGTTTTCAAAAGTGTAAGACAATTCTTGGGCTTCTAAAGGACTAATTCAATACTAGGAATACTTAGAGAGTAATCAATTAGGTATGGATCTTGGGATTATGTTTTCCTAGGAGAAAACTAATGTGAGCAGATATATGAAGGATAGCATCATATTTTAATTAATGTGTGAGTAGGCAGGCTAGGTTAGGGTTTTCAATGTTTGGCTATCAACAAAATACTGAAATATCACCCATGGATTGTTTTGAATATCTCACGGATGTTGACATTCTAATCAACCCAAAAGCCTCAATTTAACATCCCTATTTCTAGGATGATGTTCAAGAGATAGCAATTCCACAGTTTATCCTTATTTCTAAGAAAAGGGGAATAACTACTATCTATATTATTGTTCACAAATGTTTATGTAACCGACATCCCTTTTCAAGGATGATGTAGGATCTAGACTACCCACATCTCTCTTTAAAGGATGGTGTGGGAATTTTAAGGGAAATTGAGGTTCTCACCTACAATTTGCATTTTGCTTTCAAATATTTGTAAAACCCATCTACAATAACCATAAATTGGAGCTAACAATTAATATCCACACAATTTCACCGTACTAAAACATAATCCCAAGAGGCATATCTAGCAAATCATAAAGATAATAAACAAAAATATACCAACATTCCGTCAAAGTTATTCATTAAAAATAAAGAGAGGGCAAACCATGCTATAAAATCCAATGAATATTCAAATAGGTGGTGCCAAAAATACACTTTGGAGTTTCTCTAATTGATTCTTTTTTCAAATTAGTACAAATTTAAGTTCCAAGCTCTAAAGAAAACAAAACGCTACAACTAAGCTATGTTAATGATGAAAAATGCATAATGGATGGTGAAAAATGAGCTAAAACCCGTTATTTGAGCCCCAATTCCATATTTTCAAAAAAATACCCTTTAATCATTTCCGTTATACTGCTATCACCACCTCTTCACCGTATTTCTGACTCCCGTAATTGCAGTAGTCATATCACAATTATTTTTAGTTGACTTTTCACCTGATTGCAATTCCAACTCTCAGACAGCGATCACGGTAACTGAGGGTCGATTCTTAGGCTTGATTTCTAGAGTTTGGCTCTTTTCATTCACATTTAACCTCTTTTTGACTTGAATGAATTGCTCATCTTCCATTTTTATCTTTTCCTACACAAATGAGCATTAAGTAAGAGATTAACATAAAATTAATAGAAAAGCAAGGTAATTTAGGCTTAAAAGGTGCTAGAAAATCCTCCTATTGATGACTTATCAACACTCCCAAACTTAAACTAATGCTTGTCCTCAAGAAACTATAAACAATTCAATGAGATAGGGTATTCAACTCAAATCCACCCAAAAGAAAGCTACAGAAAAGAAACAAGCTAACAAAGCTCTATAAAGACTTTCAAATATGTCAGGGCAACAAGTGGCCAAACTTTTTCAACAAGAACATCTTTGTGAAGAAACAATGCATATGTGTAAGAATTATTAAAATATTTCACCACACGTGACATCATACTCATAGATAAAAAAGTTAATCTCCCAACCAATTTGAGCAATTTAAGATTAATAAGTTACTTTGAGTCAGGACTCATCCTTGTAAAGAGAGATAATAAATGAATTTAATGATCTCACACAAAAGAAATCTCATAAACATCCTTGATCTTTTTCTTTTTTCTTTTGAAAGAGAAAACCATAATTTTATTTTTTTCCAATGACATTTTGAAAGATTTTTTTGAGCTTTTGCATCTTCTCAAACACTTAAAGAAAAACTTGGATGAATGCAAGGAAATATTATCATTACACTTCGTGGGATTATTTCCTCACAACTTCACATATCGTCCATTTAGTTCATAAAACACACGACACCAATAGAAAGACAAACGATCCTATACTCTTAAGAATGGCGTCACCCAATCTATCATAGGAAAAGGCAAGATTTTATGTCCCTCAGGTTACTTTGACTTTACTCATAGATGCTATGATAAGTACACTAGTTGATCACACTATGGACACAACATTCATCCATAATTTTAACAAAAACCATCGCTTATCAAACTTTTAAGACCAATTAGACTCAGAGCTATACTCCAAAAATGATCACACAATGCCCCAAGAAAGTTTACATTAACCTTTACAAGCATATAAGACATTTCCCTCTTATTAAAATTTTAACAAACATGTGGTGTGTATGAAAATTAAAAGCTTGAATAGGTAAAATAACAACAAATGTGAAGAAGCCCAATGCACCAATTCATCACCAAACACACCACTTGTAATCATATTACCCCAATTAAATCACCCATCACTCAATTCAGGAAACAAACCTCAAGTGGGTGTTTTATTAAACACACGGTGTGCACTAGTATATGAAATCAAGAATTTTGCAATTTAGCATTTTAGACAAGGCACCCATTCCAAAATATTCATCTCAACAACCACATTCTACCAAATTAAGCTAAAATAAATTAAATTCAAACCAAAAGAAACCATGGAATGTGATAACCATTTATATTTTAAAAATTATACCTTGTAATCTTACTAAAGAGAGGAAAGTGAAGAAAATAAAGTCCAATATACTTATTCGGGGTTTCATTCTTAAGGTACCCATCCCAACTTGTGCTATCACATACAAACACCCAAAAATAAGTTAAAAATTGAACCAAAAACATTAGAAAATACTAAGAAAAATTCCTTGGGTTGCCTCCCAAGATGTGCCTTAGTTCAAGTTATGGTCCAATATCTTTTAACTATCATTTATGTCTCCATTTAGAAGATTTAAATCGGCGGCACAAATTTAGATTAATATATCTTTGAGGTACTTTTGATAAAGGTGAGGACACAACAAAACATTTTCTATTTAGCCATTCTGAAGACTTGAATCTTTTACCCAACTTCACATCAAAGTTCCTAATAGGCTCGTTGGGTATAGATGAGAACATCTAGATTCACTTGGTACACATCAAATTTTGCATTTCTTTGCCTTCAAGTGAGGGGCTTAATTTTGTCCTTTTGGAATGACAAACTAAAAAATGTAGGGATTTTCCTCCTCATCTCAAAAATTCATCATTTTCTAGGGCGGTTTGACTTTCATCACATCCGTCAAGCATAATGTTTAAAAGTGGTTTGAGTGAGGTCTTTTCCCTAATTTTGGAGATTCATCTTTCTCGGTATTCTTACCCCAAAATGATCTAGAGCCTTCATAAATGATTTGTTCGCCTTTTTCTTTTAGATCTAGTGTTATTTCCTCAATTTTGACATCTTCTCTCATGTTTGATTCAGTTGGTTGGGAAATATTGAGGTTTCTTTACCATCAACCTCACAATTATCAATATGGCTTGACATATTTTCTTCTTTAACCTTATTTTAAAGAGTGGGCATGTTCACGGTTTTTGAGATGTCGGACTCATTACCTATTTCTTCTATCCATTCAATTTCCTTTTCTATCCCTTATTGTTTCCACCTGATCAAAGATAGGTTGAAGTATTGCTTCATCACCATTGTATTCAGCACATTGTTATTCCTTTTTCTCATCATAAGACACATCAAACTCATAAGAAGAACTATCTTTTGGGTTAGTATATTGAGGGGAAGAGGCATTTCGACAATCTCTTCAGTGTCCATCTCGATCACCACATAAGGAACAATAATACTCCCTAGAGGATCGAGATTGTGCATACATCTCTTTTCGGGGAGCATATATACAATCTTGCAAAAAGTGGGTTCAACTACAACATAGACATAGATTATCAAGATAAGATTTCCAACTATGGAATATTCATTCTGAGATGCTATAGTAACAACTAAAAAAATAAAAATCTACCTTATACAAGGAACAAAATAAAATCACAAACAAATATTTACAATTTTGAACCAAAGCAAGTAAGCTAAAATTCTAAACTAACTCAATACGCCAAATTATTATCCAGCAACAACGCCATTCTTTATAACGCTCAACCTATACGTATGTTTAAATTCAAGGTGGTCATTGTCAATACAATTACCAAACTTTGAGTCGGGTCGAATCCACGATGAACAATGTGAGTGGCGATTAAGTAAGTTCAAAATTAATGTCACTTGCTAAATTCAAACTTACTATACAAATATTTTTAGAGATTTTGAATGTTTTTAAAGGTGTAAGACAATTCATAGGATTTTAAAGGACTAATTTGAGATGAAGAATAACTAACATGTAATCAATTAGAAATAGATATTGGAATTATGTTTTCTTATAAGAAAACTAGTGTGAGTGGATATATGAAATACAGCATCCTATTTTAATTAATGTGTGAGTGGGCAGGTCAGGTTCGTGGTTTTCGATGTTAGTCTCTAAACAAAACATCAAAATATCACCCATGGATCCTTTTTAATACCTCACTGATGTTGACATTCTAATCAACCCAAAAGCCTAAATTTAACATCCATATTTCTTGGATGATGTTCAAGAGATAGAAATTCCATATTTTATCCTTATTTCTAAGACAACAATATAGGAATAACTACTATCTACATTATTGTTCACAAATGTTTAGTTAACCTACATACCTTTTTTAAGAATTATGTAGGATCTAGACTACCCATATCCCTCTTTCAAGGATGATGTGGGAAATTTAAGGAAAATTGTAGTTCTCACCTATAATTCCAAATTTGCATTTAAACATTTGTGAAACCCATCTACAATAACCACAAATTAGAGCTGATAATCAATATTCACACACTTGCACCCCAATCAAATATAATCCCAAGCGGAATATATAGCAAATCATAAAGATAATATACACAAATATACCAACATTTCCATCAAAGTTATTCATTAAATAAAGAGAGGGCAGACAATGCTTTAAAATCCAATGAATCTTCAAATGGGTGACGCCAAATACACACTTTGGAGTTCCTCTAATAGATTCTTATCTCAAATTAGTTCAAATTTAATCTCCAAGCTCCAAAGAAAACAAAACCCTACAACTAAGCTAAGTTGATGATGAAAGATGAATAATTGATGGTTAAAAATAATCTAAAAACCCTTATGTGATCCCCAATTCCATATTTTCAAAATATTACAAAAATGCCCTTGAAACTTTTTTGCTCTACCACGATCACCACTTCTTTACCGCATTTGCAACTCCAGTGATCGTGGTATTCTTATTGTGATTGCCCTCCAGTTGACTTATTTACTGGTCGTGATCAGGTAGTGATCGAGGTAACTGAGGGTCGATTCTTAGGCTTGATTTCTAGTAATTGATCTTTTCTTCCACATTTAACCTCTTTTTGACTTGAATGACTTACTCATCTTCCCTTTTCATCTTTCCTACACAAATAAGCATAAAGTAAGAGATTAACACAAAATTAATGGAAAATCATGATAATTTAGCATAAAAGGTGCGAGAAAATTCTCAAATTGACAAATTATCACAAAAGAAGGTGTACACACTGGGTTGCATATGGCACTTTAATTGAGTACTATATTATGGATTCACTTGCATTCATTCACGCATGCCCATTTCCTATTACTAGTATATTGTTTTCTACATTTATCTATCGGCCTTATAGGAGTTTTAAAGGTATAGGTTATGGGTACTTATTTTTTTGTGTGGTGTGTTGATTGAACCGTTTGAGTTATGGGGCCCAGTTTAGGTATTGTTTGTCTAGATTCGTTAGTTACAGTATTATTGTTATTACAGTTTCTTCATGAAAGGCTGATGATGGATGGTACTAAGATTTAAGATATGATTTTGATTCTTTTCTTTTACAGTTAATATATTATGGATAAGTATCTCATGTTTATACATTTGGATGAGGGGCCCTGTTTATGCTAGCACTAGTTCCTACTACGATCAAGAGACCTTAAGACATTAGTATGACTACCTTATGTTATACCTTTGAGTTATTTTGTACATATATATATATATATATATATATATATATATGTATGTATGTAAGCATATATGTATGAATGTATGTATATAAACATATGTATGTGTATGTGTGTGCATCCAGCTATAACATATTGTATATCGCCCTCTTACTTCATTTGTTCATATTGTATATCCATACCTTTGCCTTTTATACTACTATATATCATTCTTCTACTCTTTATTTATGTATTGGCAGTGATATACGGTGTAGTTATTTAGTCCCTTGTACTCTCTATTAGGATTGTTCACCCTTATTACCTCCCCAGTTTTTTCATGTTATCTTCCTGGATATTTGGTTGTAGTTTATATTCGCTCTTACATATTATGTATATTTTCATTATCTTTCAAGATTACAAGGATCTAATAGTAATCTTGGCCTAATGTATGCTAAAGGGACCCACTCTAACCACAAAAATACACTCGAAGGAAAAGTCTGCCCCGTACTAGATTATGGTGTCAAATCCCACTATTAGATGCTAAATAAGCCTCATTGTGTCCTAGGATTGAAATTCCACCTAAGAAATGAGCAGCTAAGTTAAATACCTCAAATTTCGATCGCTTATAATCTCTGTTACACAAAATTTACCTCTAAGTCCCAATTTCCGACCAAAACTAGCATAATATAATACCATTACAATAATAAAGCTCAATCTAAGAGAAAGGTAAGTCTAGCCTAACAGGACACCGGTGAAAGCCCGATAAAATATACTTAATTGGCGATTTCCCTTTTCAAAAAGCTTCTGTATGATGCCACACTATCAAAATAGTGAACTACGCTCTAATACAAGAAAAATGATATCTATATTCCTTTTGATGCTTCAGGAAATACAAGTCAAAATCTCTTGTGGAACCTTCTTGGGGAATCGCACTTAAAAAATTGGCAACTCATCCCCCATGCTTAAGGATCACTTATCCTCAAGAATGGGCACATTCTAAGATCAAAGAATACAAAAATCAAATCATTAAAGGACTAGTGTTTGGTGAATAAATTAAAATATTAAACCAACAATATGACAAAAAATCACAAGGATTATGACAAGGAAATGATTATTATGAGCTCAACAATACCCCAAGATCACCCAAAGATCACCATCCTAGCCTTCCAAACTCTTTAGTGCTTTTTAGATCTTGAGAATTGTGAGAAATGGGAGAAAATTGGGTAAAGGTTGACTTTAATTCCCCTAGAGGTGTCATAAAAGCATTTACTTGACCGCTTAAGTGGTCACTAGTAAAGTGGCTTAGTATTGCCAAAGCGGTACCTATCATGGGTTGGCCTTCCGTTAAAGCGAACAACATGACTCTTAATCAAAATCTACTATAACGGATAGGTTCCGCTTAAGTCACATGGTTGGACCATCCATGGCCACTAAAGTAATCACTTGGCATCTAAAGTGGCCTCCGCAAAATTGACCAAAGAACTACTTTAGCAAATGCACCAGCTAAACTTGGATTTGGCCAAGTTTCCACTATGCCTCAAGATTTATCAGAAATCGTATGAATGTAAATTAACTATTCTACCCAATAATATTCAATATTCTAGACTCAATGACGCTATTAAAATTCCATATGGAGTCATTTTGATAAAATATAGGCCCCAAGTCAAAGGACTTTTTTTACCAAAATTTGGTTAATATCCCAAATTGAGTCAAGACACTTTGAGACAAGAACTAGAGGTCCTCCTACTATAAAATCGATACAATAGAGCTGATGTAACTATTAGAATTGGTATACGAGGTTTTGAACCTGATGTTTATGCCCAATATCCAATCCATAGCAATAAAGATTTCAAAATGGGGAATTGGCTCACAAAACCAAATGAACTTCTAGTGTAGAAATATTAATGGCAAAAAGTGTAGAAATGGAAAAAAGACCTAGAGTGTCATTAAAAGTTTTAGAATATACAAGGATATCATCTTTGAATACAATCATGAAGGAATAAAAATAAGGTCAAAATACTCAATTCATCAACTCTATAAATGCTTTGGGGAATTGGTAAGCCCAAAAGACATGGCCAAGAACTAATAATGACCATATTTAGTCTGAAAAGCCATCTTCTTAACATCATATCCTTATCTTATGGTATGAGATCTCAAGTAAGTCTGAGAAAACATTGAGGCACCCTAAAACTTGTCAAATAGTTCATCAATGCAAGGAAGAGGATATTGTTCTTGACTATCACCTTATGTAATTGTCAACATTCAATACATACATGTATAGATCCATCTATCTTCTACACAAATATGACCGAGCCACCCCAAGGAGACATACTAGGTCAAATGAAACCTTTACTAAACATATCTTGCAATTGTTTTTTTATTTGTTCAACTTGTTCGGTGCCATCCTAAAAGATAGATAGAAAATGGTCTTGGTGTTGGCTCAACCTCAATAATAAAATCACTATCCAAGTTTGGATACATACTTGGAAAATCCATAGAAAACATATTCTTAAACTTTCTACCAAACCAAATAGAATCCAAAAGAGGTGGTGAAGCAACACTAGTATTACAAATATATGCCAAATAAGACAAGCACCCCTTTTCTACCATACAACATGCACATAGAAAATATATAAATCCCTTCAGACCTAAAATAGGCATACGTTTTTTATACTATCCGTGGCATGCCAAGAAGGGCTAAAGTCAGGGTCTTGGAACATTAATCAAAAATTGAATGATAGGGAGATAACCAATGCATACCCAAGATAATAACAAAATAAACCCTCTCTAGGATAACTAAGTCTACCTTGGTCTCATACCTTAAAAAAGTTACTAAGTATGATCAATACACCAAATTCGCCCTAATAGAATATCTTACTAGGTAGAAACATAAACAGGCACATCAAGTGACTCACATGCAGTATCAAAACTAGTAGAAAAGTATGTGCACACATAGGAAAATATGTACCCGAGATCGATTTAGATAAAAGTGAATAATGGAAAGATTGGATGATACCTATTATAACTGCAACATATGCATCTACATTAGGTCTCTTAGGTATAGTAACTTCACATCTACTACTACGAGCTCTTCAAGCTCTATCTCGAGCACCTCTATTACTTTCTCTACCACATTGTGAAAAATCTCTATTTATAGATATAGGAGAAGGGTAAAGATAAATCTATGAACCCTATTAGGTAGGACCTAATTCAAACCAAGGATTGTCCCTTCATAACGACCAAACTCTTGACATTTGTAAGACCCTTTGCTACCTAACTCTCATTGATATATACTTGCAGAACCAGAATTCCTACACTTACATAATGAACCAAAATTAGAGCCTCTACCTACATAACCTAACCTCTAGCTGCTTAAAGCCTCAAAAACCACAATCCTACTACTTAAACCTTACATGGATTCTTGAACTTGTATACTATGATAGACGTAAGCGCCTCTACTTAAGAAATGTATACCTCATGATTCATGTCTGATGTGCCATGGAAACATGGCTCATTCGATGCTTCAAATATTAAAAATATATATTGACTTAGGTAGTTTCATCGAATATGATGTGTGTTTTATATGCTTTGTTGGAAGTGGTGTTGGACTAAAAAAGAGAAAAAAAAGTTATAAAAAATTAAAGTATTGGTAAAGCTACGAGTCACTAAGTCACATTATGACTCATATCAACACTTGTCAGGATACCAGCAGCTAAATATGAAATAAACAAACCAAGTAAACACTCACCACAATGTATAAAGTGTGACTTTGAGTCATGATGTACAACCGTAAAGATAATTACGAGCAAAGCTGAAACCTATAAATAAAGTAATATAAGAACACGAGTCATAAGGACAAACTACGACTCATAGTGAAAAGTCTTACTATGAATAGTGTATGAATTCTTAAAGATTGATGCTCTAGTGGTCACATGTGAAGACCATGAATTGTAAGGACTGACAACGACTCATGGTGTGGAATTATAAGGATAACATATTCATGAGCCCTGAAGGTGAACAACCACTAGAGTGATGATTATTAGCTGCATATGACTCATAAAATGATACTACGAGTCATAACCACTGAACCCCAAGGAGAGATACAACAGTTGGCAATGAGTCATAACCAAACCTAATGACTCATTGCCAGAGGCATATCCACTACCGATAAAGTTTGCTTATTCTATTTTAATTAGGTTTCCTTTGTTATTTTAAGATACTATAAATATACTAGGGTTATTCCTTTATTATGTTACACATTTTTAATACCTTTTTCCATACTTTGAATTCTTGATATTTTTGTTTTTGGGTTTTTGGTTTCGTATTCAATTAGAGATTTTGGATTTTACTCATTCACCATTGTACAATTAATTTCATGTCTTCTTTATTAATTTCCATGGATTGTTTGATAAGAATGAGTGGCTAATTTTCTTTATTAGTATTATGGGAACCCTGGCATCTTAACAATGTAAAAGAAGTAGGAGATTTATCTATTTGGTTGTGGCTACATGCATTGTCATCCCCTTCATATTAATTATATCCCAAGCTACTGTAGAAGCTTGGGAATTTTCTATGTTCGAGATCATCCTTATAAGGGAGTTTGATAGTGGGAAAAGAAATTTTTGGGATAAAATGGAGAATCAACCCTTAAGATGAAATAATTATTATGCCTATAGGATCCTATTGACCTAGGTTATGCGCATGTTTGACAGAAGTGAGGGTAAGAAACCCTTTAATATAAGGTTTACTACTTGAATCAATGAATCATAATGTTTTTCTATGTTATTGTATTATAGTTATGTAAATTGTATATTATTAGTCATGAGGTCGTAATGACAATATTAGTTGGACTCTAGGAGAGTGATTTATCCTTAAAAGGGATGTCATTCTAGTCTATGGTCATTTAAATTCTTATAATTGTTTGGAAACCATTGATTCCATGCATAAAATTAGCACATTCACACTCACCTAGTGGTATGATTCACATTAAAATCATGGTTTTACTACTCCTTTCCTAAAAAATAAATTTTATTTCCACTTTTCACTATTAAAATGGGTCCTTTCATAATGGTAATCATACCACCTTAATGGATGATTTATGAGCTTTTGAAACTAAAAATGATGTTTCAGAAATTTCACAGAGGTAGATTTTGGTAAATGATTTTACCACTATTATTTATTTTATTTAAAGAGACTTAGACTCTTTCTACACTTTTTAATAATTTAGTCCCAAAGTTGACCCCAGACAATAAATTTACAAGCTTACCTTTTTAGCCACGATTTGAGTCTGTGCATTTATTATAAATATATACAAATCTTTTCATTACTAGATAGAGTAGATTTATGATGATGCTTAGAAATCCTGGATCGGGAACAGGTTGGTGTATAGGGGTACTCCAAACACCCTTGGGGCTTTTTCATATATAAGCTGCTGTTTTAGAGAAAAAAGGTTATTGTAGGTCCAACTTTAAAAGCCATTAGGCTAAATAAGGTGTATGCAATAGGTAATGTATGTCACTTGAATTGATTATGGTCATATGGATTTACTTGCATTCATTTATGCATGTGCATTACCTATCACCAATATGTTGTTTGGTCTCTATATCTATAGGCCTTATGGGAGTTGCAATTTTATATGTTAAGAGTGTTGCTTTTTTTGGGTTGTGTGTTGATTGAACCTTCCATGTTATTGGCCTCAATTAAGGTGTTGTTTGTCAGGACTAGTTGGTTACCATATTATTGTTATTATTGTTAGTTCATGGTAGGCTAATGATCGACTGATACTGAGACTTGAGATATAATTCCTAATCTTTTCTTTTAAAGGTATTTTATTATGGATAAGTATCTCATGTTTAGACATTTGGATGAGGGCCCTATTTATGTCAGAACTAGTTCCTACAATGATCAAGAGGCCTTAAGATGTTAGTATGACTATCTTAGGTAGTACCTTTGAGTTATTCTTGTACATATATATATATATATATATATATATATATATATATATGCATGTATATATGTATGTGTGTCTGTCTATCTAGCTATAATATACTATATATCCCCTTTTTACTTCATTTATTCATGTTGTATATCTACATTTTTGCCTTTTATACTACTATATATCATTCTTCTACTCTTTATTTGTGTATTATCCGATGATATACGATGTAGTGATTTAGTGCCTAGTACGCTAGAATAGGATTATTCACCATTATTGGCTCCCTAGTTTTATCTTGTAATCTTCCTGGATATTTGGTTGTAGTTTACATCCCTTCTTACATATTGTGTATATTTATATTATCTTTGGAGCTCAGTCGGGAACCTACTGTGTACCATGTGTTTTGTACACATACTACATTTTTGCAACCTGCAGATCATAGTATAGGTTCTCTCCATTATTGTATGTATCGTACAAAGCAACTATGGATCAATGATTTAGGTTGAGCTTCTGACATTCGTAGTATTACCATTCTCTCTCTTATATATTAGACTGATCTTCATATTGTATACAAAGGTAAGTTATACATGCATACTAATTTACTACTTTGTTTTGTATTCTTAATATACTACAGGCTCTTGTACTTATTCGACTAGGTTTTGGGACTACCCAATATGTATTACCCCTATATTAAATTAATTTTGCATTTTCTTTTCAATTTTCTTTATAGTCTGTTTCAAGAAGTTTTGGATTACGGGTTGGCTTACCTACTGGTAGGTTATAGAAAGTACTCAAATCATCCTCATCTCAAAACCATAATTATGGCTCTTACCATACTGAGAACATCATACTTGAACGGATTCCATAACTATCAAAAATAACCTCCCAACACCTTACTTGAACTGAAAATATTATCTTATATGTTGGACTTTAACTGGAAATAATATCATTAATATAGGACTTGAACAAGATGTAATGTCATCATCGACATTGGACTTGAACCTGTCTTTACATCAAAATTTACAAGACTTGAACCGATTTTATCATCTCCCAAGTACAAGTCTAAAATATGGCATAATATATATCTATATCCTTCTCGGGCTCAAGAATATAAATGGAATATCATATAAAGGCCTATTGAGTATACAAGAAGCTAATAGTAATCTTGGCCTAATGTGTGCTAGAGGGGCCTAAGGAGCTAATAGTAATCTTGGCCTAATTTGTGCTAGAGGGTCCCACTATAACCGTAAAAATTAACTCTAAGGAAAATTCTATCTTCTACTATACTATGGTGTCAAATCCTACTACAAGGTGATAAATAAGCCTCATTGCATCCTAGGATAGAAGTTCCACTTAAGAAATGAGTAGTTAAGTGAAATATCCCTGATTTCGATTGCTTAATCGATAAAATAATCTTAATCACACTAAATAGATGAGATAAGGAATGCAATTATAGCTCAAATACAATAGGAATAACGCATTTTATATCATAGAACAAGTATAATTATGGGTAATTCTTTGAATTTGGATGTATAAATACGCCCAAGATTACCACCCTACACATAGAACCTTATTCGTTCTCAAAAAATCTCAGGAAATCACTACACCCGATTAGGCTTCATACCACAATCTATACAGGACCCTTGTGTTGGGCACAAATAAGCCACCCATGACTTTTTAGCTAAAACATATCAATTTAATTTTAAAAACACGAGGTTACTCTTTTCAATTTTCCTAACCTCAAAAGTGAACTTCTAACACATTGGCAAGCTTTGCAAATTGTTCAACCAGTAATGTTATAAGTCACGTAACTATCATCCATATGCACCCTCACAACAAGAAAAGTACCTATATTAACACAATCTTACAATATATGATCAGGACGAGTATATTAGAAAAAAAATTTGCTTACTCTCTTAAAGAATTCATCTATGACATATGATGAACCATTAGCTTGCCCTTATTATACTACTCCTCTAATAATCAATTGTTAGGATTAAGGATCAATTAGGTCCTTAATAGTTTTAATGTGAGCTAAAGAATGGGTATGAAATATTTTAGAAAATAGTGACCAATATCCCTAAGAGCTTTAGTACATCACATGATCTTTAAAAAAACTCAATTAACAACTTATTCTTTCCCTTAACTATCTCCCCTTTTTTTTCTTTTTCTTTGGCCCTATCTTCTTAAACTCATTCACATAGACTCTAGTGGGAGTGTCTTCTATTCATATTTTATTCAATTTTGAACACTTCATTCTTTTTATTTTACACTCCCAACAATCACACATATAAATTTCCCAACCCAATAGCTATTATCTAAGGGCATCAATTTCACCCTTTTTCTTTCTTAAATTTATACTTCCTTGACTCAATTAAATTCCAACTAAAGTGCTCAATAGCTTTGGATCAAATTATTTTTATTCAAAAAAAGGCTATGGGCTACATATTAAGATACCAAAGAAAATAATCTATAGGCTCAACAAGGCTACTAAGAATATTCACAAGGGTAGGTAAACGGGGTCTAAAACGTGGCTATCAAAAAAATTCCTACATCATTTCCTAAATCTAACACCCTTTACTTTACATTGTAAATATACCGAGCAACTTCTACACATCATAATTCAAACACCCTGGGCTTCTGGTCTCTGGATAGGATACAACTAGGGGAAATGACATGTACACTTAGATACGAGTTGTACGGGTTGGTAGTATGCTGACCAGTGCTAGTTGGTGGGTTGGACTTGGGTTTTAGAATGGATACAACTTGGGTGATATCAGTCATATCAGTGGATATGGGTTGGTTGATATCATTATTTAATCTTAGGATTTATAACTTAAGTTGGATCTGAGTATGAGTAGCTCACTAAGATCTGTAAGCCATGGTATGAATCGTACCATGGACTAGTATGGTGGTCAGTGTTCAAACCTCTTAGGATTCTATTCTGCCAGGGGTATGGATCATAGGTACTAATCATATACTTGGATACGACATAGTTTGGGGTAAGTCATACCTTAGACAGTGTTGGGTCCTAAGGAGATTGCCTTGGGTATGAGTGATAAGTATCACTCGTATTGGAGGGTACAGCTGGTATGGATAGTCATACCCACATGATGGGATTTTGGGGAGTTTAATTGAGGGCAATTTGGACATTTTCCCCCTTAACCTAATAAGGTACCATGACTTACATTCCTATTGGGAGGTTATTTTCCCTATTATTCTATTCATAACAGTTAAAAACTTCTCTTAGACACTCTACAATTTTCTCTAGAGCTTCTAGGTAAGAGAAGGCCAGGGTTTTACCTTTAGGGTTAATTTGGGGCTTATGTTGGTGATTTCTCTCCATAATATTATTTTTTAAGGCATGTTATATTCCCTTATTGTTAGTTACAACTAATGGCATGGTTTCATATATTGTTTTCTTTGTTTAATTATTGTATGATTTTGGACTTTAAAATAAAATTTGGGGGTTTTGGTTATAAATGCTTGGTTATGGTTTTTCCATGATTTAATAATGTTTTGATATGCTTTAATGGAGGTTTTGTATAATTGGTTGCATGGGAATGGTTATTTGGTAATTGGTTTTGGTTTTGGAAATACTATTGCCCCAATGTGTTTGATAAAATACCTATGAGAATGTTTTCACAACATTGTTAGATTTGTAATTGAACTATTGCATAGTTTGAACTTTGTAATAGAACCCTAAATGGTTTGGAATGGTTAAATAGAATGGTTTGGTTTAATAAACATCCTTTAGGGTACAATGGAATCCCCTAAGTAAACTTGTTAATGGACACTTGTGGGGTACAATGGAATCCCCTATGCAAACAAAACGGAACACTTGAGGGGTACATGGGACTCCCCCAAGTTAACTTGGTAAATGGGTACACGAAAATCCCTTTACCTTAAAAAGTTTGTCTTGGCACAATACTTATAAGTTATAGTCGGTATGATGATACCACTATAAATAGCCTTGGTAAATGATAAATGGTATAATAGATTAGTTGGTTGGAAATGGTTTTAGTTGGGCAATAATGGTAGGGTATGACAGCTAACCATGAATGTGGGTTTTCAATGAACGAACACTAGAAACTCATATTTGCCAATATGAGGGGTTGGGCATGGCGACCCTTTTATGATACTATGACATAAATGATAATCCTATAAGTATATTATACATATGTATCATCGAGGGTGAGGGTACTTGGGAGTCCCTTACTTTTATACTATCTCCTGTTCATGAGGCTACATGTATCGAGGCCCGTTCAGGGGGTTATACTGAACCCATATAGCCCATAGGGGGTTAAAGATGGTTAAGCTACACATACCCAGCTAAATGATTTTAAATGCATGCTAAACCCAGTTCCCTTTCCCGGCATGGTTATATATATGTATGATTTATATGCACATAATTGATTTACTTGGTATTACTAGTTGGAATTATTATATCCTTATCCTGAGTTTATGCTAGCATTTATCTGCTAACACATCTTCAGGTGAATGTATCCCTATGCTATGCAGGAATCGGTCGTTCTACTCTTCTTTCTTAGCTATCAGACATTCAGGATCAGTTATTGGATTAAAGTAGTGAGCTTTCATCTTTCTAAAAGGCTCTATTTCATGGATGTTATTTCATGCTTTAGTTAGTTTATAGATATTAGTTTTGGTTATAGTTAGGGGTATGTCCCAACTAGATTTTGGTATTCTTTTGGTTAGAGGCTTTTGTAGAACTACTATGGGTTGGTATGAGCGGGTTTGGTATTGGTACTGATATTGTAGAACTAAACTTCTCATTATTATATCCTCTTTTATTTTGGGATCATATAAAATTATTACGGAACTAAAATGGTTATGGTTTGGTTGGTTTTGCTATTAGCTGGGTTCAAATGGTTGGATTTAGTTGGGTCAATCTCGGTAATATACCTAGCCCAGAGTTTATGCTATTATGCTATTTTCTTATATTATCGAAATTCATACAACTCACGCTAGGCAGCTGGAGGTTGGATTAGGTAATGGGGGTAGTCTTAAATCTCGACCAAACTTGGGATGTCCATTATGACAAAGCCCTACATCGGGTTGTGTCAAGTTGGTATCAGAGCTTTAGGTTCATGGTCAATTGGGATTCCACAAAAACCATGTCTAGTATAGTCTCTTTTAGGGGTGTGTAGCATGTCACACTCATACGATAAATAATACAAGGTATTTAAGAATGTTTCACTTTCTTGGTATTCTATTTTCAAGCATGGAGTCTAAGTCCTAGAATTTCCTCTAATCCTTATTTGTTTGCTTTTCGCATAATGTGTTGTTCATCCGAAACACAAGAAAATCCTTCTATCTTATTTGGGGACGATGTTGATGGACTATGGCCTACACGTGGAGTTTTTACTCGATCTCAGGGTCCTATCCCTGATTGTTCTGGAGTTCCCTGGGTTTCTACTAGTCCCTCTCAAGGTAAGGTGATTAATACAAAATTACATCAGTCAATTTATACTATTACTTATTTTGTTACTTCTCAGGATGAGTAGGATGCATCTGGTGTTCTATCTATGGAGGAAACATGGGTTGGCCAATTCATAAAGATAAATCCTTCTACTTTTACTTGTGTGAAGGTGGAAGAGTATCCACAAGGTTTTTTGAATGAAATGGAGAGGATATTTAGAGTGATGTAGGCCACTAACGAGGAAGGAGTGAATTTTATAGCTTATCAGCTCAAAGATATTACATACTAATGGTATAAGGAGTGGTATAGGAATAAGGGTGATGAGGAGAAGATGTCTTTATGGGAGGCCTTTCCTAATAACTTCTTGGATTGCTTCTTTTCTCAGGAGATAAAGGAAGAGAAGATGGAGGATTTTGTGAATCTTAAGCAGGGAAAAATGTTTGTTAAGGAGTACTCCTTGAAATTTCATAAGCATTCAAGTTATACTTTGTATTTTGTGACTAATATGAGGGTGAGGATGATAAATTTCACTTCTGGGCTATCTCAAGATTTGATCCTTGAAAGTAAGACTGCTTTGCTCATTAAATATATGGATATTTTGAGGTTAGTTGTTCACATGCAGTATGTGGAGGATAAAAAATGGAAATAGGTAGAGTTTAGGGAAAGTTAGGGAAAGAGGAGAGGGTTCTTTGAGCAGGGTGGTGCACAGCTGTAGGGTGGTTAGGATAGCAATAAATAACAAAAGAAGAAGTAGAGGAGTTCTTGTTCCTTCTCATCAAATAGTGCTTCTTACTTTAAGTAGTCGGGTTACAGGCATCAGCAAGGTGGTGATAATTTTTGGGCACAAGATGCCCACTCTCAAGCGAGTGGGGCATGGATGTCTTCTTCACATCGTCTCTTCCAGTTTTGTAGTTATTTTTATCAAGGCTTTTGTGATGTAGGGAGGGATAGTTGCTTTAAATATTATAAACCATGCGATATACTGAGAAACCATTTGGTTAGTACGGGTGCTTCAGGATCGGTCAATCCTCCAGTTGCTTCATCTTCTTCTTCTGTGCCTAGTGGTGCAGCTTCCATGTCTGCTCCTGCTTTTGGTACTAACACTTTCCAAAATAGGTTGTATGCTCTTGCATCTTGGCAGGAATCTAAGGCATTACCTGACATCATGACTGGTACGTTGCAACTCTTTTTCTCATGACGTGTATTATCTTCTTTATCTAGGGTCCACTCTTTCTTATGTGACCCTATATGTGGTTGTATGTTTTGGTTTTGATCCTGAGGTTGTTTGGATAATTTTATTATTTTTACCCCGGTAGGTGACTTGCTTATTGCTAATAGAGTCTATAGAGGGTGTGTGCTCTTTGTTAGTAGCAAGAAGAACTTGGTTAATCTTTTTAGCCAGATATGTTGGATTTTGACGTTATTCTGGGGAAGGATTGACTACACACTTCTTATGTATCCTTAGATTTTTAGTCTCGTAAGGTTTTCTTTAGGTTCCCTGGTGAACCAATTATAGAGTGGAAGGGTGGTTTCCTTGGTCCTAGGGGGAATTTTATTTCTTATCTTTGAACTCGGAGATTAATCTCCAAAGGGTGTCTTTATCAATTGGTCCAGGTTGAAGATTATAACTCAGAAGGTCCCTCTTTGCATTTGGTTTTGGTGGTAAGTGCGTATCCTGAGGTCTTTTTGGATGATCTTCCTGGTGTTCCTCCTGATAGGGAAATCGAGTTTGGTATTGATTTGGTTTCGGACACTTATCCAATATCTATTCCTACTTATAGAATGGCTCTAGCTAAGTTCAGGGAACTCAAGGAGCAACTTAAGGATCTTCTGGTAATAGGGTTTATTCATTATAGTATATCCTCGTGTGGTGCATCGTGTTTTTCGTGAAGAGGGATGGTTCCCTTTGGATGTGCATTGACTATCGACAGTTTGATAAGGTAACTTCAAGAACAAGTATCCTCTTCCAAGGATAGATGACTTGTTTGAACAATTGCAAGGTGCCGTGTTCTTTTTTAAGATAGACTTTTGGTCTGGGTATCATCAGCTATTGATAGGGAGGAGAATATCCCTAAGATGGCTTTTCGTACTTGGTATGGGCACTCCGAATTCTTGGTTGTGTCATTTGGCTTACCTAATTCAACAATGACATTTATGGATTTGGTTAATAGGGTTTTTAGGTAGTTCTTGGATCTTTTTGTCATTATGTTCATTGATGACATCTTGGTGTATTCTAAAAGTAAGGTGGATCATGTGAATCTCTTGTATGTCATGTTACAGACCTTAAAGGAACAACAGTTGAAAGCAAAGTTTTCCAAGTGTGAGTTTTGGTTGAACGCTGTAACTTTCTTGGGTCATATTATTTCTAGTGAGTGGATCATGATGGATCCTTACAAGGTGGATGTGGTTAAAAGGTAGACTAGACCTACGACTCTAACCGACATTTGGATCTTCTTAGGTTTGACTGGGTATTATAGGCGTTTTTCGGAAAGATTTTTCTTTGATAGAGGCTCCTTTGGCTAAGTTCACTCAGAAAAAGGTAAAATTTTCTTGGTCGGAAGCATTTTAAGGGATTTTTAACAAGCTTAATGATAACCTAACTTCAGCTCCGGTTTTGACATTGCCTAAAGGTAATGATGGGTTTTTGGTTTATTGTGATGCATCTAGGGTGGGACTTGGCTGTGTTTTGATGCAATATGGGAAGGTGATTGCCTATGCTTCCAGGCAGTTGAAGGTACATGAGAGGAATTATCCTACTCATGATTTAAAGTTGTTGGCAGTGGTTTTTCCTTTTAAAATCTGGTGGCATTATTTGTATAGAGTACATGTAGACCCCTTTTCTGATCATAATTGTCTACAGTATGTGTTCACTCAAAAGGAGTTAAATCTTGGGCAGAGGAGCTGATTCAAGCCTCTCAAGGACTATGATATGAGTCTTCACAATCATCCAGGTAAGGCTAATGTTATTGTTGATGCTCTTAACAGTTTGTCCAAGGGATGTTTTGCTCATATGGATAAAGAGAAGCGGGAATCTGTTAAAGATATTCACCGCTTGGCTAAACTTGGAGTTCTCTCTAGGACTCCGAGGATGGCGGTGTATTGGTGCATAAAGCAGTTAGATCGTCTCTTGGTGAAATGATTAAGGAGAATTAAGTGCTAGATCCTATCTTAATGAAAATCAAGAGTTATGTAGGTATGAAAAAGGTAATGGTATACGAGATCAGTGGTGAAGGTACTTTACGGTACAAAGGACGGTTGTGTGTTTTGACATTGATGGGTTGCGACAAAGGATCTTGGCTGAGGCGCATGAATCGTGATATATGGTTGTAACGAACCGAGACTACCCCATATCATCACATGGTTCATAGGACCACAAGTGATCCCAAACAAACCCTTATTCTGGCATAACTCATGAGAAACTGAATGAAATAAATAAATCAGAATGAAATAAGCCGAAGATAAACCTTTTCTGAATATGATCAATACAAACCTATATTAAAATGATTACAACTCTACTTATACAAAACAAAACTGGAATCAAATACACTAACTCTACTGACTGTCTATGAAGCCTCTACTAGTATTGACTATAGGTAGCCAGGACATGACCCTCAGCTATCCCAAATCAACAGGACTGAATAAAGAAAACAAAATACTACTCGAACAATGGCTGACTCGTACCCTTGAATCAAAAGGGCTTATCTCCTACTGATTGAAAGTTGCAATTGTTTGATTATGAGATGCATGCTACAAATTGTACCAACATTATTAGACAATGTAGTACATAGATGTATATGCGGATCAGTACTTCTGGATTGTACTGAGCATGTGAGGGTAAAGGGTTAAGTAAAAAAAATAACTAAATGTACATATAACTTATAAAGAATGCATGCTGTGTAAATGACTCACATTGGCTTGAGTAATGTAAAATCTGTGAAATATAAATATACTGTAATAAAGCATAAAGAAAGTCTTTGTGAGTCATCACACTTAGTTCTAAAAGTTGTACTATTACTCTTTCTATTTGTGGAATAAGTAGGACTGAAGTTAAGTATACTGTCAAATCATGCCTTCTAAGTGTAAAGAGACTCGCTTTTATCATGCTTAAACTGAAAGTTGATATCTAATGTAAAACAATATCTGAATAAAATTGTGACCCTTTACACTTAGTTTCTAAAAGTTGTTCTATTATTTTGTTTTAGGACTTAGGGAGGTTCTTCTAACCGACATCACCATGTGATCTATCATGGTGTCCAACATCTAGTTTCCCTAAGGGAAAAACATCACGTTGGGGAGAGGTATCATACTCTTGCCTAGGAGTTTAACCTGAGTTGAGTGATGACAATCTGTATCTGCATCTATATAAATGGGAATAATCTGAATAATCTTAACATACATTGGCTCATAGTTTTGGGGCATGTGAACTGAGACACATACCCAACTTGATGCTAAATACTACTCCCTTACTTATATGCGCTTTCTGTAGGAAATCTACCTTAAAAAAGAATAAGGGTTTATAATGAAAACCAACTATGCATCTGTCTATTTTAAACTGTAATCGAAACTAAATGTGTGGATTCCATATCTTAGCTAATGATCAAAAGAAAAAATCTTGCTTAAAATCTGAAAACATGCATATCAAATAATGCTTAAACATATATTTCTTGAAATATCAAGGCTTAAACTTAGGGCTTATAACCTATGTTTGAAAATCATGTCAAATCAAAACAAACTTCATGCTCAACAATAATAATCTTGATATACTTTAACAATTCTAGTCAAGATAATAAAATTCAATTTTCAATATGTGAAATCAAATCTCACGCATAAACATGTGAAAGTAGATATGCAATTCAACATTTAAATCACTTGGAACTTCATAAACTTCAAGTAACGATAATTAGGTATGAACCCTAAATTGAAATCCATGTTAATTCAACTTTTAAAACTAGTTTTGTGCACAAGTACAAAAGAAGGATCCGTGTCCATAACCCCATATACCTTATTATGCTTAATTTGATGTAAAAGCTTGACTTTGAACCCTTGGGAATGTTCTTGAGGATTTTATTTAATTTCTTGGATTAGGAACCTTAAATTCTTGATTTTATTGATGGGGAGGTGGTGGAATGGATTATCTTGAGTGGGAATGATTAGGGGTTTGTTCTTGAGATTGAAATAGGAGAATGAGGAAAAATAATGCCCTAATGGACGCTTAACATTGTGTTTATACGACCTAGGTTTAGGTGAAAAAAGACCCAATTGACCCTCACTCATTAACCAAAAATTTGTAACCCGGATTGCATTTTGAAGGATCACTGCGACGCGGTATAATCGCGATGGCTTACTGGTTCTAATGAAAATGATCATAACTTTCTACTCAAGTATTGGATTAAGGCAAAATTTGTATCGTTGGAAAGCTGACTAAGTTATCTACAATTTTGTGGGTCTCGAGATTAAAAATTCTGCATACATCAAAATTTATACACTTTCAAAATTGATCCTTGTAGAATCAAACACCAAACTTTAGACGAATCTAAAGTTCTTAGCTCAACTTGGCTCTAAGTGATCTCTATGAACAACCTTCACCTAATAAGAACTTCATACACTAAGATAAATATCATGACACATCCATTTAAATTATGAATCAAGAACATGGAGAATACACCTTCACTGCGATGCCATGAGTGTCTCTTCATTATTCCTGGTGTGATGTGGTGAAATCACATTGAGCTACTAGAATTGAAATCCAAACATGACCCAATCCTCATACGAAGAATCTAAAACTTAGCCGAGACATGCTCCTTACACCCTTAAACATGAATCAATTCTAAAACCATTATCTCGGAGTCCAAAAGGTCAACTTAAAATTCCTCAAATTTAGAAGGTCTTAGAAATGGCTAAGTCCTTAACACATAGCTAAATTTTTAGGGTTTTAGCCTCTTATATAGGAACTAGGAGCTGAACTGAACTAAGAAAAGCATGGGGTATTATAATATCTCCCCCTTAGGAACATTCATACTCGAATGAGACTGGTTAAACTGAGAGTACTATACTAAGGTAACTGAGATCATATACTGAACATGCATGACTTGGAACATGATTTCTTAAGTAAGTCTGAAACATGATACCTGAACTGCATATCAAGACTGAGATAATTTCTTGAATACATGCACTGATATGAGAATGGTAATAAGGCTGAGATGGGTAGGAGAGAGCCAACATATTAGTAACCCTTTCCTCAGGCTGGATCTAGTTTCATGAAGAAAAGTTGAGAGGTTCAGGACATGAATTGGCTGAAATACTAAGGAAAAACTGAGATGATATACGGGACACTCATGAATTGAATACTGACTTAAAATCTGAATCTGAAACTAATGTATATACATGAACAGAGCTGAATTTATAATTTGTATGAATGTGAGCATTTTACCTCTAAGAATGACCTTACTCAGGAAACTTTGGGTAGTAAGACCAAATAGAAAGTTGGAAATCTATAAGAACTTATCTGCTTGATTGCTAAACTAGATCGCAGGCTCTATGGACCTGACCATACTAACTGCCCATACTCAAATGGAGTATTTCTCAAACACTCTTCTAAGAAATTCTAATAATATTATAGAGCAAAGAATTTTGGGCATGATGTGAACAAGACATTTGACTAAGGAAACACATATTGATACGAATATATAGCATGGAACATAAACATATGAATCATAAGCTAGGATAGAATTTCAAGCTTAGCAACACTTCTCAAATACTCCCTCAACTATACTATTCCCCCTTAAATACCATACTCACTTGATTAAACTTATAAATTTCACATGCCATTGGTAAATCCATCTTGTAAAGTCTAAACTGAATTAAATTCTCTCACCGTGATCAAGCCTAACTCGAAATCACAAAATACAACACGCCTAGGCATAACATGCCTCACCACTTCAATGACTAACTTTGAACTCTTACTATGGGTTCACTAAAGTATATTGCATCCCTTCACTTATATCCTAACATAACATTCAAGCCTATCATTATACCCATATGTGAACTCAAGGCAAACACCCATAAAGGGATCTTTCTCATATACTCTAAAGCTCTATCAACAACCACTTTATTGCACTATTCTTAAGAAGACATACCCGGAATTCTCAACTAAAAATGACATATACCAAAGATTTACCTCAATATTCCTTTATCCCCTAGCCTTAGATAGAAAACCATAAATAATCTTTCTTAAAGAGGGTCATCAACTTTCTCTCATCTAAACCACTAATTATCCCTTATCATTAAAACTATCTTAACATAGGCAAAGGCCACTAAAGGGCTAACATATAAGGACCTGAAGTAAGAAGGAATACTATGGATAACATTGACACTTAACTGGGGGCTAAGGAATAGAATGTCAAAGGCATGGATTCATTAAAGAAATCTAAACTGAGGGCATTCATGACATAAACTAAATCTCACTGATCATTAGCAGTGTAGCATGAAAAGATAGTATGATGACTGAAAAATTTGCACCGAGATAAGAATAGGTTGGACATCATCCTTCCTTACTGTTGTTCTATAACATATCGGCATAACTACTAGAATTTGATTGCCTGACTTGGTTCTATGTTGTATCATCTCCCCCTTAGCTTCAAGCCATCATTTGAAGTCTATGGAACCATTTGCTAAACTCTAGTCTAAACTGCAATCACTTTACTCTAGAGTCTGGGGTTTAACAATACACATAAATAATAAACTTACCCTGAAAGACTACACCTGAGAGTATGAAACCCACAACTAATACTTTCTTACGAGATACAACTCTATCTTTCTATAGACCAATAGTCATCATATAATAACTTGGACACTTACTAGCTTAGAATCTTCATCGGTATCACCATACCTTGAGTTCACACCATCTAGAGCTTCAACTCTTATTTCTATGAGCTCAATCTTTAAAGATTCAAACTTAGATTCTAACACTTACTACGGATATCCCCAAACATTTAATAAACCATACTAACTTTATTATTGGTTACTCTCTTAGTACATACCACCCTGAACTTACTTTAGCTTCAATAGTCATCATCATAGACTTACACTCTAAACTCGACAAATATACTTGCTTCACTAAACACATAATCATAGCCTACTATGATTGTATCTCAAAATTATATTTTTCCCAAACCATAAGAATTAAAATCATACATAAAAGACTCACCACCAACTATCCATAACTCCTCAACTTATCTACTATGAAAACCATGTACTATATAGTTATCCTTCTTCCACTTAACCACTCAAGGGTACTATTAACCATACCCAATACTTAATAAACTTTGAAAATAATGCAGCCTCATAACACCTAGGGTACACGTCTACATCATACCTACAACATCATACTTAATTACGAATACATGAACTTAACCTCTTGCATACACCGTTCAAGCATACTAGTTCACTTCTATATAACTAGCATCACCAACCAACCAATCATTATTTCCACTTTTATGATCGTCCACAGTTCAAACTTTGTGTCTAGTGCTAGGCATGATTAACAACCCAACCTCACATACTATTCTCACTTGGAAGCTATAAAATAAAATATCAAGAAACACTAGTCCACTGGAACCTCATAATAACAATATTGATCATAATCATATAATATATCTTATTATAAAAAGTTAGCACATCCTCCTTCTATACATTATGACTATTTACCCATCTATAAACCTAAATTAGTTACATAGCTCTATTAGTTTCAACTAAACTACCATTTTGCAACCTTAAGGGAAGCCTAAATTAACAATACTCAACCACCAAATACTTTTTGAGTATCCTATACTTTTCTAACACATTAAATATCATCAATAACTTTTTTTATACTTCAAGCAAACAACAATTTACCGTAACTAATAACTCTTTCTCTACCTTCAACCAAGGGACCAGTACTATATTCATTACCAATAAGCTGATACACAAGGACATATCACATTAACACAAACTTGATAACATGCATAAGTTCATCTATATATTTCCAATCAATAGCCATTCCTACCTTTTTCTTATCACTACACTTTTAAACTAATAATTCCAACTATAAGAAGGTCCACTACTTATAAATAGTAACACTCTAGGTTGCAACATCCCTCAAATACAAAACCTATTTAAAAATCTAGGTTCATACTATCTCCTTACATAACCATTATGGTATTGAAGGGTTAATAAAAAATCTGAATACATATCTTATTTTGTCTTAATTGAACAACTCATATAGATGAGGACATAACTTCAATTTAAGGAACTTGTAATACACAACGAGCTTCTCTCAAGTCCCTTATGTGATTTCTAAAATTACTAATAGTAAACTTGAGAGCATCATCTTAGGAGGAATTAGAATTTGCTAATTATGTTATCTAAAGAATATGCGATAGATAGAGGATTAAGGGGTAACACCCAAATCGATAGAAGTTTCTGAGAGAATAACTTTATAGCATGATCTAGAGCATGAAGAAAGGAAATATTTCTTAAATGCCCTATAGCCTCTCAAAGAAAAGTACAAACGTCTTCATACTATTTCATAATACTCTACTTGACATGGCTTTATAGAAACCATAGGACACTTAAACTCTAGGATCTGTAACAATCTGAGACTACCCCCTAGTTTTCACATGGTGCTTAGGACAACAGGTGATCCCAAGCTAACCATTATACTAGCATAACTCATGAGCAACTGGATGAAATAAATAAAATTGAATGAATTAAGCGGATGATAAATCTTTTCTAAATATGATCAATACAAAACTATATTAAAATAATTACAACTCTGCTTATATAAAACAAAACTAGAATAAAATCCATTAACTCTATTGACTATCTATGAAGCCTCAACTAGTATTGACTTAGGTAGCTTGGACATGACTCTCAACTATCCCAAATCAATACAACTAAATAAATAAAATAAAATCTACTCGAGATATGACTAACTCAAACACTTGAATCGAAAGGGCTCATTACTTGTTGACTGGAAGCTGCAACTATCTAATTATTATGTGCATGCTATAATTAGTACCTACATTATTAAATAATGTAGAACATAGATGTATATATGGATCAGTACTTTTGGAATATACAGAGCATGTGGGGGTGAAGGCATAAGTAAAAAAAATAATAACTAAATGTACATATAACTTGTACAAAATACATGCTAAGTATAAATGGCTCACATTGGCTTGAGTAATGTTAAATCTATGAAAAATAAATATATTGTAATGAAACATAAGGTAAGTCTTTAAGAGACATCACACTTAGTTCTAAAAGTTGTACTATTACGCTTTCTATTGGTGAAAAAAGTAGGACCGAAGTTACGTGTATTGTTAATTCATGCAGGCTAAGTATAAAGAGACTTAATTTTATCATACTTAAAGTGAAAGATGAAATATCATGGTTGATATCTAATGTAAAACAATATATGAATAAAATTGTGAGCCTTTACACATAGTTTCTAAAAGTTGTTCTGTTATTCTGTTTTAGGACTTAGGGAGGTTCTTCAAACTGACATATACCATGTGAGCTATCATGGTGTCCAACATCTAGTTCTCCTAAGGGGAAAAACTCATGTTAAGGAAAGGTGTCATACTCTTTCCAAGGAGTATAACCTGAGCTGAGTGATCATAATCTGTATCTGTATCCATATAAATGGGAATAATCTTAATAATCTGAACCTATGTTGGATCATATTTCTGGGGCATAGTTAAGACATATATCTAACTCGATGCTAAATACTATCCCCTTACTTATATGCTCATTCTGTAAAAAATTCACCATAAAATAGCGTAAGGGTTTATAATGAAAACCAGTTATGCATCTGTCTATTTTAAACTTAATCAAAACTTAATAAGTGAATTCCATATCTTAGCTGAGGATCAAAAGATCAAATCTTTCTTAAATCATAAATAGATTCTTATCAAAGAATTCTTATCACCGGTGTTGTTCATGCGCAAGAAGGATTGTTCCCTATGGATGTGCATTAACTATCGGCAGTTGAATAAGGTAACAATGAAGAACAAGTATCCTCTTCTGAGGATAAATGACTTGTGTGATTAGTTGCAAGGTGTCAAGTTCTTTTCTAAGATAAACCATCGATATGGGTATCATAACCTTAAGATTTGGGATGAGAATATCCCTAAGATGACTTTTCATAGTCGGTATGGGCATTTTGAATACTTGGTTATGTCATTTGGGTTGACTAATGCCCCGACAATATTTATGGATTTAATGAATAGGATTTTCAGATAGTTTTTGGATCATTTAGTCATTGTGTTCTTTGATGACATCTTGGTGTATTCTAAAATTGAGGTGGATCTTGCCAATCACCTATGTGTCTCGTTGCAAACCTTGAAGGAATAACAGTTGTATACTAAGTTTTCCAAGTATGAGTTTTAGTTGAACACTGTAACTTTCTTGGGTCATATTTTTCGATAGAGTAGATCATGGTAGATCTTCGAAAGGTGGTTATTGTTAAAAGGTGGACTAGACCAATGACTCCAACAGACATTCAAAGCTTCTTGGGTTTGGCTGGGTATTATAGGCGGTTTGTGGAAAGATTTCCTTTGATTGCGGCTCCTTTGGCTAATGAACTCAAAAGTAGGTAAAATTTTCTTTATCGAAAACGTGTGAAAGAAGTTTTGAAAAGCTTAAGGATAAACTAACTTTGTCTCTGATTTTGAAATTGCCTAAAAGTAATGAGGGTTTTGTGGTTTGTTGTGATGTATCTAGGGTGAGACTTTGTTGTGCTTTTATGTAGCATGGGAAGGTGATTGCCTATGCCTCCAGGCAGTTGAAGGTACATGAGAGGAATTATCCTACTCGTGATTTAGAGCTGTTGGCGGTGGATTTTTCTATGAAAATCTAGCGGCATTATTTGTATGGAGTGCATGTAGATATTTTTTATGATCATAATTTTCTACAGTTTATGTTCACTCTAAAGGAGCTAAATCTTAGGCAGAGGAGATAGTTGGATCTTCTCAAGGACTATGATATAAGTCTTCACTATCATCAAGGTAAGGCTAATATTGTTGTTGATGATCTTAGTAGTTTTTCCATGAGAAGTTTAGCTCATTTGGATAAGGAGAAGTGAGCATTACTGAAGGATATTCACCACTTGGAAAATCTTAGAGTTCATCTCTTGGACTCCGAGGATGGTGGTGTATTTGTACAGGAAGTAGTTAGATCATCTCTCAGTACAGAGATTGAGAAGAAGCAAGTGATAGATCCTATCGTAATTAAAATCAAGAGTGATGTAGGTGTGCAAAAGGAAATGGTATTCGAGATAAGTGGTGATAGTACTTTATGGTACTAATAGAGGTTGTGTGATCCAGATGTCATTGTGTTGCGACAAAGGATCTTGGATGTGGCAAATGAATTATACTATTTTGTTTATCTTGATTCTATAAAGATTTATCATGATCTCAAAGAGATATATTAGTGGAATGGTATAAAAAGGGATGTGGCATATTTTGTAGCCAAGTGCATAGTGTGTCGAATAGTATAAAAGGGGACATGGCATATTTTGTAGCCAAGTGCATAGTGTGTCAACAAGTTAAGGTTGAGCACATGAGGCCTGGAGGGTTTTACAAAGAAATTGATTTTCTTGAATGAAAATAGGTAGTGATTAATATGGATTTTGTTACCAGTCTTCCTCAGTCTCAAAACCAATTTGATTCGATTTGGGTCATCATGGAAAGAATGACGATGTCTGCTCACTTCTTGCCAGCAAGGACTATCTTTTTGGCAGAGTTTTATGTGAAATTGTATCTTAAGGAGGATGTGAAGCTACATGGGGTACTAAGGTGAGTTTGAGTGCTGCTTTTCAACCTTAGACGGATGGGCAATCGGAAAGGACTATTCAAACGTTGGAAGATATTCTTTTGGCATGTGTGATTGATTATGGTGAAAATTGGGTTCCTTTAGTTGAGTTTTCTTACACCAATAGCTATCATTGTAGCATTAGTATGGCCCCTTTTAAAGCGTTGTATGGTAGGAGGTATAGATTTCCTATTGGTTGGTTTGAATATGGTGAGGCAAATATGTTTTGTCCAGATTTCATTTTTCAGGCTGTAGAAAAGGTGAATGTGATTCGGGATGAGCTTAAGGCTTCCCTAGGTCACCAAAAGTCTATTACGAATGTAACACGTAAGGACGTAGAGTTTGAGGTTGGGTATAAGGTGTTCCTAAAGGTATCTCCCATGAAGAAAGTATTGTGGTTTGGTAAGAACGGGAAGCTCAGTCCCTAGTTTGTTGGTCCATATGCCATTTTGTAGAGTGTTGGTAATGTTGCTTATAAATTGGATTTGCCTTCTAGTTGAGCTCCATTCATCCAGTATATCATGTCTCTATGTTGAGTAAGTGTCTTGGTGATCCTTCTTTTGTTTTTCCTTTAGAAGTCTTAGGTATCTTGGATTTTATGTCTTATGAAGAGGTCCCGATTGAGATACTGGATCGGTAGATTCATTAGTTACGGACAAAGGATATGTCCACAATTAAGGTTCTAAGGCGGAACTACAAGTTTGAAAAGGCTACATAGGAAGCGGAGGAGGACATTAAGTCAAAGTATTTGTATCTGTATCTATTTTTTGCTCTTGGGATTTATTGAAAGGTATGTGTTCTAGAACACATCTTTATTTTCTAAGTTTGTTAAAGGAAAGATTTATATCTTTTCATCTATGTTTTCTGACTTAGTTAAATGTTGGATTGATATTCGATAATTCAAATAAATCGTGCATATGGTTACCCTACCTTTTCCATCCTTTCTGGATGACTATTCCTAATGGGGGAAACTGAAACACCCCGGGTTTCTAGCCCTTAGAATAATTTCCTAGATTTTTTGTCGCTGGATAGAATACGACTAAGAAAAATGACTCTTACACTGAGATACGAGTGGTATGGGTTGGTCTTATGTTGGCCAATGTTTGTTGGTAGGTTGGATTTGAGTTTGGGAATAGGTATAACTTGGGTGGTACGAGTCGTATTGGTGGATATAGGTTGTTTGGTTACTTCAGTTAATATTAGGGTTGGTAGCTTAAGTTGGAACTAAGAAAGAGTGGCTCACTAAGAGTCGTAAGCCAGTGTACGGATCGTACCATGGATTCATATGGTGGTCAGTGTTCAATCCTCTTGGGATTCTATTCTGCCAGAGGTACAAAGCATGGGTAGTAGTCGTATACTCTGATACAACATATTTTAAGGTGAGTCGTACCTTGGACAGTTTTAGGTCCAAGGGAGATGGCCTTGTGTACAAGTGGTAGGTACCACTCATATTGGAGGGTCCGACTAGTATGGGTAGTCATACCCACCTGACGGGATTTTTGGAAGTTTAAGTGAGGGGAATCTAGATATTTACCCACTTAACCTAAAAAGGCCGCACGACCTATATTCCTATTGGGAGGGTAAAGAAAGGCTAAGGTTTCACCTTAGCTTGGGGGAAATCCCATGTACCCCATAAGTTTTTTATTAACAGGTTTACTTAGGGGATTTCCTTATACGCCACAAGGAAGTTTAATTAACCATAACCATGACCACCAAACCTTACCATTTAACCATTCCAAGCCATTTAAACCATATAGGTTTTCATTACAAAACCATACTATGAAATAGTTCCATTAAAAGACCAATAATATAGTAAGAGTATTATCAAACATATTTTATCAAAAATGTTCGGGGCATAGTGTTTCCAAAACCAAATCCAATTAACAATTAACCATTCCCATGAAACCAATAGTCTAAACCACCATTAAATCATGTAAAAGTATAATTAAAACATGTTAAAACCATAACCAAGCATTTAATACCAAAACCACAACATATATTTGAAATCCCCAATACCATACAATAATCATGCCATGAAAACATTGTATAAAACATATCTTTAGTTGGAACTAACAATAAGGGAGGAGTACATGCCTTAGATTACAAAGATGATGGAGAGAAATCACTCGCACAAGCCCCAAATTTATCCTTTAGATTAAACCCTAGCCTTTCTTTACCCAAGAGCCTTAAAGAAAATTAGAGAGTGTTTCTATGTTCTTAAGATTATTATAATAGGGCAAATGATGTCCAAATAGAGTTTTAAGTCGTGGGCCTTAAGTGGTTTATTGGTTAAATATCCAGATTACCCCCAACGTAAACTACTTAAAGCTACCGTCATATAATACGTCTACCCGTATAAGTCATACCTGCCAATACGAGTGGTACCCACCATTCATACCCTAGGCCTTCCCCTTTGACCTAACATTATCCAACATATGACTTACCCAACCCATGTCATACCCAACCTTACGTTTAGTGACTGTAAACCATATACCTGACAGAATAGTACTAAATGAAGTTTAGAATAGGAAAATATGAAGTTTGAACACTGCCTACCGTATGAGTCAATGGTATGACATATACCCTATCTTACAGCTTATGGTGAGCCACTCATACTCAGATCCAAAGTAATTTACTAAGTCTCATATTAAGTGAAGGAAAAATCCAAACCCTACATGTATCCAACCATACGACTCATAACCACCAAGTCGTACCCATTCCAGAAACAAATCTAACCCACCAACTAACACTGGTTAGCATACGATCAGGAGCATACCAGCCTACCCTATCATACAAATGGTACCCAAGAGTCATATGATATACAGAATCTAGAAATATAGGGAATTTTCTAAGGTTCCCAAACCCAGGGTGTTTCACCAAATTGTTCACGTCCATGCCCTTGGTTTTCAAAAATTTATGGATAGAGGGTGTGTTTGCTTCACATTTACACCACGCAAAATTTTTTATGGATGGAACCAAACTAAGCTACTGTCTCACATTTCATATTTCATAAAGGCAAACCACATGGATACTTAGAATTCACCATTGGTATAAGGGCAATCCCAAAACTCAAATTCTATGGGAACTTAGAATTCCCCTATATGTATGGTACAAAACCCAATCACAGTGATTTTCATTGAAAAATATCATCACTCAATATATCATAGTGAAAGTCTCATCCAATATCATCAAAAGCACAATAAATATAAAATAAAAATCTAAGAATGAAATAAGGAACTAATCAATTAAATGTGCGCACCATCAAATTAGCTGAATATTACAACCCAGAATAAAAAGAAAAATCATCAAATCAACATAATAACATCCATAAATTTCTCAATAATATAGACCAAATAAATAAATATGGAGATGGGAAATGCCAACTGAAAGCTTGCATTGTCCTTACTGCATAATCAAAAAAGCATAAAGAGAGTAAAAAGGTGCTCCCTGTAACCACATCAAGAACTGTTGTTGACATTGGTCTCCGTATCACCTCTAGAAATATTTGAGCCTGACCACTCAGTTGGGGCCTCATCATCACTATCAAATCTCGGGGAAAAAAGTCTATATCTAGGTTTTAGGACCTTCCAAAGGGCCTTCACCCTTTCCACATCTTTGTGAATAATTTATCCCTCTTCTTCTCCCTCTTCTTCATCTTCTCATGTGATTCCATAAGCTCTTTGTCCAAATCTAATAGAGATTAGTAGGCCCTCTCAAGCCTAGAAATAGTGTCTCCTAATATCTTCTGGCCTTCCAAGTATTTCTTATTATCTGACTGAGCAATATTTGAGTGATGGGCGGTGGAAGGAACTCTCAACCCCGTAGGCAACTCGAGAACATTCTTTTTGATCACCCTTATCTCTATTTAGATCTCCTCAAAAGGTTATATTATGGATGTTCTGAAAGAGTCGATGTCCTCATCTATCTACTTGTCTAAGTCAATCTTTCTCTTCTTGCTCATACCTAATGCACCCTTACCCCGAATCTTAAGATGGTAAATGGTGGCCTATGGGTGCACCCATGTATCTCTAGGGTACTCTTCAACCCTGACTCTTCTACAAAGCTTTGTAATAAAAGATGGAAATAAGAGGATAGAGCTACCTATGTTCTTTAAATGCCTCACATCTGAAATCACCAGCCATCAAACATTTAAAGGAGTGTTTTCTAGTATAATGCAACCATCCGGGCTTTCACACCAGGAATGTAGGTCATATATGTGCATGTGGACACTCGTTTGTAAATAATAGATAACCATATCCATGCCTTATTGTAATGTCATTTAACGATATCCCCATCTTTGTGGTAGACCAAGTAACCTCCTTACCAAGACATAATTTTTCAGTTATCCAACTCCTCGGTCTACATCCCTTTGTCTCAAACATCCCCATATCTTCATCTCGTAGCCTATATAAACCATACATCTGTTCGGCCAAAAGTGAAAATTATTCCCTATGATCCTCACAATTGGTTTGGAGAAGGATACTATGCTAAGGTTAGCTTAGAATTCCCTCTCCCAATATTCATTCGCCTATATGGATCTAGGGTGAAACACTTCAACCATGTGCCTACAAGTCTATCATGAAATGTTGGGAGTTTCACTGACACTTTATCCAAGCGTATTTCCCTCTCTGATAGTAGATTTGTCTTAGGGAGGTCAACATAATACAAGTTTTTAAACTAGGGTGCCATGAATCTGGGTTGGTCATAATCTCCCATCTTGAGCCTTGCAAACCTAAGAATAACATAATAGCAATAATCATCAATAATTTACTTCCAAAAACTATGTTATTTTATTCAATTAAGCTTATGGGATGGTGTCATGATAGGTTTTGGGAAACAAATGGACAAGACAAATTTTTTGGTCAGGCTGGAATATAGTCTCAGTTAGCGCAATCGTGGGCCACTGAGTTGCGATCGTGGTCCATTGAGTCACGATTGCTGTAACTAAGGATTGATTGACCAAAATTTGCAAAAACTCACTTCATCCAATTTAAATGGATATTTGTGTTCTGAATTAAAGATTTTACATTATGCACATGAAACATAGCCCCTAGATGTTCGATCATGCCCTTAAAATATAGAAAATCTAATATGAATTCATTTGGGCATTTAAATGAGCACTTGGTGTGCACACAAAATTTATATCAAATTTGAAAAAAATTATGGTACTCAAGACTTCCCCATCAGTGTACATACTGACCATAATAGCAAAGCACACCAATAAGCATATTTAACACAAGGAGTTAGCATTCCAAGCACAATATTAAGGTCAATTCTAAATCATGAGTTCTAAGGCCTACACAAGAGCATTAAAGAAAAGATTTGAAGCACATAGTGGATTAGAGAATGTAGGGAGATGTTGATGCACAATTTGGATGCCCAAAGCACAATAAAAAATAGTTGCAATTTGAGAGAAGATTAAAAAGAGAGTGTGGGGGAAATGGTAGCCGACTAGTTATTTAACCAGTTATGATAGTGATTGCTATCCAATTTCTTTGATCACAGTCATGTGGCTACCATAATCACAATAGCATGTGTGCCATAATCGTAGTAACTGAGGCCATTTTCTAGTCCTCTATTTTCCTCTATTCAGTCCATTACTCAAATTTTCCACACTTCTTTCTATTTAACCTCATTCAAAATACCTTATAATACCGTAATTTCATGGATTAATCATAAATAATTATGAAACCTACTCTAAAAATCAAAATTCAAAGGATAGGGACAACTTTCATGGCATTGATGGGTTGCCTCGAATCTAATGCCTAATTTATCTTTACAGCACGACGTTCTTCAACTTTCAAGTTGGATCCTTGAGAGACCCATAATCTACCTCAAAGTACACTACATCAATGACGCAGACCACTTGTAGTTCCATCGGTGGTTTCTTTGTCTTACATACTTGAAAGGACACTTCACCACTTTGGACCCAAAATTTTATTTCTCCTTGCTCCATATTAAAATAGCTCCTCCGATTGTAAGGAAAGGTCACCCAAGGTTGATATGAATCTCTTGGTTAATTGAAATATAAAGTGCAACAAAGTTCGCAAAAAGAATAAAGCGATCCACCTATACTAAGACATGAAACAAAACTCCAATCGACCTCTTGATAAATTGGTCTGCCATCATTAGCATAATTGTTGTTGGAGTAGTAGTGACCAAACCAAATCTCCGATAGATTACATAGGGCATGATATTAATGCTTTCAACAAGGTCACACAAGTCTTTCTCAAATAACATCTTAAGCTTGACATTATCCTCCTTCTTTTTGAGTCTTTGAGGGAATAGTATAGCAACTTTCATGGTAGGAAATGGATCACTTTGTGGTTTATCATTCTTAACTACTTTAGGATCTCCCTCTTCATTAACAATTTCTTCAATTATTGTTGGTTCTTTATAATCTCCTTTTTGAAACTTTGGAGCCTCCTCATTTGAATCAACCACAAGCTTCTTCTTTAGATTTGTTTGTTTAACATTTTTTTTAACTTCACCCACATGATCACCGAGGGTATTGGCACTCCTAATGAAAATTTCTAATACTTGGTCATCATTCTTTAGATTCACAATACTATCACTAGGAAGGCCCCTTTTTTTGTCTAGCATTAAGTTGAGTGGAGGTTTGGCCAATTAGAGTCTCCAATTATTTGATTGAGGTAGATTTTGATACAACTGTTTAGTTGATTTGTAAAAGTTTCATTTTAACTCTCAGACCATTTTGTCTATTCCCTCCACTCCCATTAAGATTCTTGCTAGCATATCTTTGGTCTTGAACTTTTTAGGATAACTGGGGTTTGCCTCATTGATCTTCACTAGATATTGAGGTGGAATATATATATCATACTCTCTTTCCTTTTCCCTCCAAGAAAGATCTATTTTCCTATCACACCATTCCCATTTTTTATAATGATTAGTTCAACCTTCGTTCCCACCCTGCCTTTGGTAGGCTAGGTGGGAACCCCCCAAATAATTGTCCAAGTATCTAATTTATTCATCAAGACTCTTGTCCACCTCTTCATAATATCCTTTGGATTTCATAGAATTTATAATTTTTATAGGTGCAGCCATTACTTGCTTCGTTAGGAGTTTTGATTGCGTCATTATTTTTTCTATATTTTCCTCCCTCACTTTTTATTTCTTCCTTTTCTCTTCATCAATATAGGAAATGGTACGGTACCCTTTATCTGCCTTGGTGTATCAGGTATGTGACCCCTTACCTCAGTGGTAGAGGACCCACCAACCGCACTACCAATCATAATTTTGTTTAGTTGATCCCATGACTGATAGAAGATTTGGAGAAGCATCTTTTTGGTACGTCAGGGTTGGAACATTGCAAAAAAATTTCATTAAATCTCTCCCACACCTTATATAGAGTATCTCAATTCAATTAATGAAAGGTTGTGATTTTATCGCACAATTACAACATATTTGATGGTAGGAACTATCAATCTAAGAGAGCATTAGTTATTTTGTCCCACAATGTGATGGACCCAGAAGAGATCATAGCCATAACACTACCTCACAACTTAGATAAAATAGAAAGCGGTGTAACCATATGGATTCTTGTGAGATGTGAGCAATGTTGAAAAGGGCACAAACTTCCAAAATATTCTTCAAGTGCAAATTAAGGTCCTCATGAGCTTGTCTCCCAAAGAGACCTTTCTTTTGAAACATGTGCAACATAACTCTCGTGACATAGAATGTCTCCTTCCTTTGATTAAGTGGTATATGGATAGCACTCACACGTACAACATCATGTAGTTGGCTCATCAATAAGGGGCCCATCAAAGTTCATGACATTACTTGCTTAATCACTCATTATGTCGAAGACACTATTGAAATCACCTAAAAGGAAACAAAAAAAAACAACCAAAATAAATAACAACTACTACAGGTAAACCCAAAGATACTATCAATACTACACAAGCAAAAATTTAGTTTCACTCTCCGACAATGGCGTTATTTTGGTCACGCTCAACTTACTCCATGATTTATGTGCAAAACGATTGTTGTCAAATATAATAACCCAACTTGAGTTAGGTTCAAATACTCGAGTAGCGTAATTAGTCCTAAAATCCTATGGGTGTTAGTAGCTACAAAAGATATACCTATAATGTAAACAAAATAAAATACATAAATTAAAATGACGGAGAGGTTTGGTTTTGAAGGTTGTTTTAGTGAAATCTAATCAAAATACCAAGTAAAAGCAACAAAATGGGTAATATTCCAATAAGAGAATGGTCTTGGGATTATGTCTTCCAAGGGGTAAATAATGCATAAGATCATGATAATCAAATTCAAAACCTAGTTAATGATTATATGGGTAGGTAAGTTAGGGGTTTTGATACTAGTTTTCATCCAACAACAAAAATATCACCCATATAGCCCCTGGGTACTATTATGACGGTTGCACTACACAGCGCAGACTAATGTTTTAATGTTCATTCTAAGTCTTATTCCCTATCTAAATATGTTATATATATGTATATTCATATGACTGTGTCCATTGGTATTGAATAATTTTGAGTTGTCGATCATGGCACTATTTTATCCCCTTAACCGTGTGTTACATGCTAGCGCTCAACTTGCTAACTATCTTCAAATGTTGTATCTCCATACGATGTAGGGAACAAAGATAACTCTACTTTTTCTGTGCAGTGATAGGTGATTCTTGGATTTTTTATGAGTTAGCTTGAAGTGGTGAGCCTCTTTTTTTGGATGGCCTATTACTTCATAATCTAATTTTTGTCTTAGATTTTTTCTTTGGTTACCTTTTTGCCTATTGTCTAGGGCATGTCCTGACTTAGAATGGTTTTATTCTGTTTAGAGGCTTTGTGGATTGTTGTGGATTGGGAGTTGGTATTATGGATTTTAGCACATTCTTATTGTTGCTTATTCTATCTTTTGATATATTCTAAATTCATCCAATGCTAGAAGTATTATGTTCTGTTTGACCAGGTTGAGGTAGTAGTCTTCAGTCCATAGCGGACTTGAGATACCAATTACAACATGGTCATGGTTCGATCATGATATTTTCTAGGAAAGTTGAAGTCTAGTTGGTATGGGTCATTCACTACGGTGAAGGTGTTCCCATATGATGCTATTCAATTGAAGTGCGATGGTGAGTCCCGATTTAAATTAAATAGGCAAAGTTTTAAGCACTATATGGGTAACACTGAGGAAGTAAAATGTGGTTGATGATTAGAGCCTTGGTGAAGTCTGAGTAACCAAGGCAACTGAGACGTGTTGCGATGTTAAATCTGGCGCAGCATGGGAGGAAACCTATGGGGCTAGTTGGGGAAGTCTGAGTATCCAACCAAGCCACGTCTCGTCATAGCATTAAATAAAGAATTTCATGGGAGAAAACCTATATTTTGTACTTATTTAATTATAGGGTAACTTGTGTGTTCAACATGCAGTGCTAGATATTGTAGAAAAATAAACCAAAAAATTTTCTATGGCCAGGCCTCATGACTCACTTACTGAGAAGCAGTAAGATTTTACAAATCACCATTTGAGTCATAAGGCATAATACCCCATAAACATCTTAGCTTATTTCATATCTCAATTGCATGCATAAGGCGTCCAAAGATTAGAAATCAGCCTAAGTGTTGGGACTTAGACATTTCAAGACCCCTAAACTTCTATGATTCTATTTATGACCTTTTAGACCTCAAAACATCAACTTGAAAGTTGATTCATGATTGGGGTAGTTAAAAGTACATCTCGGGTGAGTATCAGAATATTCAGACGAGTGTAGGGGTGTGTTTAGCTTACCAAAAAAGTAGCAGTATTGGGATAATCTCACGGCAGCCCCTCTAATGCACCACTCTGGAGACCACGGCGCGCCTTCCTTCACCCATCTAGCTTTTTGTTTCTCAATAATTAAGGGCATTTGGGTTTTTTCCCTTCACCCAATTAATCCATAACATAAAATTTAGCTCCCCAAAGAGCATTATTTGCTCTTCAATCACAAATCCTCTAAAAATAAGCCCTACATTCCTCAAGAACAAACCCTAACCCATTCTCAAGCAATCAAGGAATTCAAGCTTCAAATATCAATAAATTCCTAATAATATTCATTAAATCATCTAGTGAGGTATGTGTGATGTTCATCCATGGGTTCCTTTCACCCATGGAGTGAAAGAAACCGTTTTTGGTTTTAAATTATGAGTTTTCATGTTTAAGTTGAATTATCTCCATGAATCAATTGTTAATTCAATTACAAGTTATGTTTATAAGTGCTTTTCAAGTGGGATGAGCCATTACATGTTTTAAATGTTGTAATCTTCATGTTAAACCTGTAAGTTATGATTTTTGTCTTGTAATCATGTTATTCTTGCAAGCTTTACTTATTCCCATACTTAAGTTAATGACTCTTATGTGTTTGATGAAATTCCTAAGTGTTGGGTTTTGAACAATCATCCCCTACTATTGTTTTAAATCTTCTATATGGCATTATTGTTAATTCCATTTGATGTTGGTGGGTTATGAACACTCGATACCTATGTGTTTTACATAAATTTGGTTTTTCAAACACTCCGAGAGTTAATCCATGACCCTTATCAGTATACTTACATGTTTATGATCATGATGAGCACTATCGTTGATGTAATAATGTTCAGTTTAGTTTAGTCCATTCCAGTATCAATGTCAGTTCAATTAGGACTAGGATTTAGCACCGAGCGAACATAGGGATAAGGGCTTACCTGATAGTAGAGAGTGTGACCCTCAGTAGCAATCCTCGAGTTGTAGAACTACATAGCTAGTGTAGGTTAAAGATGTCTACCTGCCAGTTGAGGGTTGACTAAGTGTCTACCTTCTAGTTAAGGGTGACACATATCTCATTAAACCACCTACCAGTTTAGGGTGACTTATTTTTCCTTTGTGACACTAGTTTAGTGGATCCACACAACCAGTGTTAGTACCAGTGGCATGGTACTAACACCCTTCTAACTGGGGTAACAGGTCAGACCCTGATAATCTCAGTTAGATCATACCTCCCATAATCAGAGTATAGTATTCAGTATAGTTTCAGTCCAGGTTAGCCTAACCAAAGAACATAGATTCTCAGTTAGTCAATTATCAAATTTTAATTTTTTAGTTTACAAATTATTTTAGATATATGTTCATGCTTGGTCTTGCATTCTCATATGATGCAATTTTCATACATTTATGTTCAGTTATCTCATGCTATTAATTTAGTCCTTATTTCATATGCACAGTACCCCATGTATATCAACCTAACCTTATCTCATATACCAGTACATTTAAAGTATTGACCGTATACTCTTCTTTGTGCTATGATGTCTCATACTATAGGTTCAGACACACAGTTCCCTGACCGCAGTTAGATAGCTCAGCATAATTCAGAAGCCATAGTGGTAAGTCCTCATCCTTCAAGGACATGTTATGTTTATTTAGCTATTTTAGTAGTTTAGTTTATTTAGTCAGTCAGAGTTATTTGGGGGTCTTTACCATCAACTACTCAGTCAATTTAGAGGCTTTCAAACATTTATACAAATAGTTATATAGTTAGTTAGGTACTTTCACATCTTATCTATTGTTTTAGATTTTTAGTATCTCATATTTCAATATTCAGATATACATTAACTTCTCAGTTTATCTTCTGCACATGTATTATGTTTAAATTTTATTCAGTGCCCACAACAGGTACTAGCTCATGGGTTAGCTTATGGTCACTTATGACTGTAAGTATCGTTGTCGCGACTAGGAGTGGCCTAGGATCATGACATAAGTACCTGGAGCTCAGAAATATCTCAGGTATTTTGTTTCTAGATTCATCACGATTCTCAGAATGAGTCATAGTCAATGACTATGACTAATCACATTGAGACGTGATGACTGGAAACCTAGGTAAGGTTCTAGTCCTCACAAAGAAAGTCTATGACCCATAATCACAGACTATGAGTCGTCAAGACAACTCATAACCAGGCTCAAAATCACAGACCAAACAGGTCGACCTGATTCTTTCTAAATAGATCAAATAAAACTTGATTACTAAATTATTGATATTCAAATCATTTGAGGCTGATGACTCCCTCTATTCCAAGAACCTACTACAAAACTAAGAATTTTAAAGAACTGGGGCTCAAGTCAAATATTATTTCAAGGAACTAAATGAAATTCATATCAAGTAAGTGTTAACTATTTACATCCTTATCTAAATGGTTTTTCATAGTGTAATTAATTCATGGTTCCTTGATTACCATGTGTTTGTAGGTCAATATAGAGCCCTATTCTTTAAACAAACTTTGCACTATAACGAACCAATGGGAGTAAAAGCAAATTATATGCTAAATGTTGTTAGGGGAGAATTAGGAGTTATCAATTGATTGTTTATATTTATATGTGTTAAGATTGAAAATCAGAAACAACTTCTCTAATCAATCATGTTAAGGTGGCTATTCGACGCTTAAGAACTCGTAGGGTCACCTAATGAGTAGTTACGTGACTCATAACCACTGGTAACATGGTTGATTGAAAGAGTGTGGTTTTTGCTAAAATTACACCTCGTCTAAATGAGTCTTTATCACACTATATGACTCATAATCAGGAGCCGTAAAGACTATAAAAGGTATTGCTTCAGGAAAGTATTTATGTTTAGATAACGAATTTTAGTAACAAGTCGTGGTCTAATATGATGATTCATTAGAAGGACTCATTGCATGACCAGTAAATACTGATTAGGCATCCTTTCACCTCACAAGTCACACTACGACATGTAATTATATACAATCTCATACACTGAGTCGCAGTGAGACCAGTTCCTGCCTCATTGACATCAAATTTTCTTATTTTTATTTCATTTACTTATGACTAAGTAATGAGAATTGTTTTAATAGGTAAAGTGTTTCCAAAAATTTGCCTCACAAAGAAGCTGACCTCAAAGAATAAAACCCAAAAGAAACATGTCTCTAAAACCACTCTTCATCTCATAAACAAGGACACCGATAAGAAATTAGTTAAAGTCCTAAAGATGTGCACATTAAAGCCCTATTGGAAACGACAGGTGACTATGAGTTGTTATGTCAAGTCACGACTCATAGTGAAGACTCATTCTGATAACAAAGGGAAAAGTCATAAGCGGTGAAAATCTATTAGAGTGGCAACAAATCCAGCCAACGACTTGTAGGGCCTGACTATGAGTCATTATCAACAAGCGTAGAATAGAGATAATAGAGATGAAAATGAGTCGTCGTCAGTCCAGATGACTCATTGCCTGAGGCATAATCACAGCTAAATTTATTTTCTTACTTTGTTTTGGTTAGGTTTTCTTTGTTATTTGAGAAACTATAAATACCCATTGAATACTCATGTAATATATTACACTATTGAATTTCATGGATTGTATTAGAACTATGAGTGGCTAATTCCTTTAGCTAGGGTTGTGGGAACCCTGGAAAAATAATGAATTAGGGGAAGTGTAAGATTCTTCTAGATCATTATTTATATTTACACTATAATATTTTTCAGTTTAATTGTTTTCTTAGTGGTGAACAACGCTGAAAACCCTCTTATATTTGAGATCATCTTCATAAGAAAGGTTGAGATTGGGAAAAAAAATTACAACAGTAATTAGATGCTATCAACCCTTATATAATAACTTGATACCCACAGGGTGATAGTTAAACTAGGATCAAATACTAGGGTAAGTAAGGAGACAAACTGAGAATCATATGGTGAAGGGTAAGATTTACCAACGCATTTACAAGATGGTTGGTAATACCTAGCTTAACAGATTCTTCATGTGTGGCGGTAAGATAGTTGGGTTAAGAATGAGAAACCTGCTAAGTTAGGAAGCTAGGGGGAATATAGTCCTAGTGTTTATCTCAGATTTTTTACTACTAAAAGCATTCATAACTTGTTACTTTTTACATTTTACTACAAATTCCCTTTATTTACTTTCCTATACTTTCGGCTAATTCAGGAAGTTGGAGAGATAGATTCAACCTATTCCCTATGGGTTGACCCCAACCTAGTTGGGTTACTATAATCTAACAGCGACTATATTGTATCTTTTTAAGGGGTATAGTTTGGGGGATATCACATCTTGCTTTGGCATAATAATAGCTACCATTCCATTATTGAGATGGCTCCTTTTGAGCCATTTTATGGTAGGTGTTTTTGCCCTTTAGTCGGTTGGCTTGAGGTTTCTAATATTAGAACTTGACGTATGGACTTGACTTATGAGTCCTTGGATAGAGCTCAGATTATTAAGGATAGACTTCGAGTGACTCAAAGTATGCAAAAGTGCTATGCAGATCGTAGACTTTGTACCTTGAGATTTAGTGTTAGTGATTAAGATTTCCTTTGTGTTTAGCCCATGAAAGGAGTGACGAGATCTGGGAAAATGAAAAAGCTTAGTCCTGGGTATATTGGACCTCTTGAGATTCTTCAGACTATTAGGGATGTGGCTTATGAGCTAGCATTGCTCCAAGATTTATCATTTTTCTTCTAGTTTTTCATGTTTTCATGTTTTAGCGTTACATTTTGAATGAGTCTCGTGTCATTTGTTGGGATTTAATTCATTTAGATAAGTAGTTATCTTTTATTAAGGAGCCCGTGTCTATTCTAGCCAGGTATATAAGACAGTTATGCTCTAGATTTGCCATCAACCTGTAGATGAGGATATTTGGGAGGTCGAGTCTAATATTCATTCTACTTATCCCTAGATTTTTGTTGATTCATATATTTCTCTTACCTTTAGTTTGAGGACGAACAAGATTTTTAGTGGTGGGTGATTTAATGATCTGATTTTTGGTAATTTTTTTGAAATATTCATAACTATGTGATTTAACCATTTTACCTCTCCCGTTGGTTACTTTGTAGTATTTTTGGGGGTGTGGGGATGATTGGCATGATTTCCAATGTATTTTGGTGTGATTTGGGCGAGTTCATAGTTTTTGGCGGCTTGAAAAGCCTTATAGTTGACTTTGGTTAAAATTTATTTATATGTGCCTCGGATGACAAAACGTACTATGCCAATAGATCCAAAACATTGATTTTAGATTGATAACAAGGTTGGTGTAGTTTTACAACTTTTATATCTCATTTCGACCCTCAGTTTAAATAGTTAAAATTTTGGGTTTTGGGGGTCGATCTCGTGATAACGACATTTTTCAAAAATTTAGTATCGCCATTGAGTTTGGAGCATTGAATTTAGTGGGGTAGCATGGTTCGTTGGTGTACTCGATATTTTGGATGAATCTCGAGGGTCGGCAGAGACTGGGAATTCTCCAAGTCTCCAACTGGTGCACCACTTAGTAGGTGCACTCACTTAAATAATGTTTTGGTCTCTTAGAGCCTTGGCATGACAACCAAAGTACTGCCTAAGTGACACCAGGCTTGCTTAAGCGATTGCAGCTTAAGTTATGGCCTAGTTGCTTAAGTGACACTAGTGCACCAAACACTTATCACTTAAGCAAAAGCCAACTCGCTTACGTGACATGGAGAGCTTCGCTTAAGTGAAGCCTGATCGCTTAAGCAATTGTTGCTTAAGGATCCTAATGATCGCTTAGGTGATGCCTTGGTTGATTACACCATCATTTTTGAAAGTCTTTCTCTATTTTGGAGACTTTGAGCTTGGGGTTCGAGTTTTTGTGCATTTTCTTCCATTTTTAATCTTCAGTAAGCTCCAAATTCCTATTACAAAATTTTGCCTTTGATTTTTATCATCTAGATCTAATTTAAACTTATATTTAATGGTGGAATTTAGGGGTTTTGGACTGAAAGGCCCAAAATTAGCATTTGTTCAATTCAAACCCCAATTTTAACCCGTTCTCACTTGGGTTTTCTCCTATGAGTTCCTTTAATATTGAAAAATATATTTTGGACCGAAATTCTAATTTTGCCCTTCTTTTTTGAAAACCTATTTTGGGGATCTGTTTTGACCCCAATTTTGGGATTGGGCAATATAGGTATTTTTGTCGTTCTTATGATTCATGTATTCTTATTTGTGTATTTTACCTAATTTTAGGTCTGTGCGTGAGGTGAAAGCTTGTTTTTAAAGTCTTATTGCATAGATATCGACATTTGATGTAGGTTATGGCTTAACATTCTTAATATTGGGCTGGGTAGTTAATAATAATATAAAATCATGCTATGGGTATAGGGTTACATCATTGAAAATGTGTTTAGGTGATTTATGCGCCCGTGTGGGGGCCTACATAGATAATATTTTATGGTTTATGTGACATTATTTTCTGTGTGTGACTATATGGGGTCTCATATGATTATGTTGGCCTAGTATTTGATATGTTTATGTTTGGTTGCACTCTTTTCAGGGGAAAAGTCAAGATTTTGGGATTTATGCGGTATCAATGACCTTTTCCTTGCATATTTCACTTGATGGTTTCTGGATTATATTGATCATGGATGGTTGGTTGACTTGTATGGATTTTTTGTTCACATGGTTGGTATATTGGTTAGATATTTTATATTCTCATTTTGGTTTTTTGTCAGCATCACATCCTCATATCATATTCATTCATGAAATCTTGGTACCACTATGGAAATACTAGAAATATTGGCTTTTTCTAATTGAAAATGTGACATCTTTAAACAACTCTACTGATGTATATTTCGAAGAGGAGTTATGGATATTGTTACTGGATATTGGTTGTACATGTATTGATGAAGCCCCCATGTGTCCTACCTTAGGAGCACAGCTCAATAGGTGTATACGGAGGTTGTGCGAAAACCTCGAGCATCACATCATCATCGTCATAATCATTATATTCATTGCATTCCATATATTGTGCTAATTCTGTAATTGTATTTCTTTTCTTGACTTGATATCTATCCATTTGTTCTATCTTCTTATACTTTTATTCGGTATATGTGTATATTTGTTCTTTTTTCCCTACCTATATTTGTTATATATGTATATAGTAGAACTATAAGTAGAGACAGTATGGTCTACCATTTGGGACATTTTCTGATTGCAAGTGGCGTGCCCATAGTTTGTATTTATATGCTTTGTTTTCTACTTTACTCCATCGGCCTATGATACCTACTGAGTACAAGTGGACCGTACCCAATAGCACTATGCCCTTTTGATGTACATCCAGGTATGAGTGTGCCTAACGGATAGCTGACTTAGGTGGCATTTGGAGTATATTTGAGGTAACGGACATCCTATTTTAAGGAGTTGGCCTACTACTTCTTCCTATCTATCTTCATATCTTGTTTAGTATTTGAAGATACATTTTGATCCTTTTTCGACTATTATTGTATCTTTGACATTCGAGATGTATTTAGTAGTTCTTACATTATGACACAAGTTTTAGCATTTAGTTTGGTATCTTTAATTATATTTTTGCTTTTATCATGTTTTTGTGGTTTGGCTTCGCTCTAGAAGCCGTGCCTTGGGGTTTTAGTATTGATTTCCCTATTTATATCAGTTTGAGTGATAGGCTTACTTTTCCGGTCATACCACAACAAGTTCCATCATGACCCTTGATTTTTGGGTCATGACAGACTAAGCTAAATCATGATATAAATATGATAAGATATAGGATAAAACAAACTAAGGCAAGGTAACAGGGCAAACTTGGAAATAAGCTCCAACGTTGTTGTGCATAAATAAATAAAATACTTCACAAAAATTAACATAAAGATCACACAATCATAACTACTAAATTGGTCCCCATAAGCCAATAAGTGCAGAAAAGTAAATTACCTGATGCGGGCCCCTACAATCCTAGAAGGTACAATCAAAGGAAAATAAATAACTGAAGACCTATAACTCTACCGAATATCAACTATAACCATCAAACCATCCATAGCGTATCATGTCATACCTAACTCTCAATTTCAAATTCAAATTGAAACTCACATCATCATCATAATATCACCCTCACCTCAATAGCATCAACATCATGACATTAATTGTTGGACTCAAACAAACACTAATAATATCAATGTCATCATCAATTGTAAGACTTGAACTGAAACACATATTATCAATATCATCATTAATTATTGGTCCTAAATCAAAACTCATATAAATAGATCATATCAATATACCATATCCATAAGCCATATAAGTAAACTATATCAATAAACCACCAAATTTTACCTAGAATTAGTGTAATGACCCTCAAGTTCATTTTCATATTTTATATTATTTTTAATTTTAGAGCTTTTACATACCTTCCCCAAGTCATTTATGACTTGTTGGGAGTGACGATTCAGTAACCGAACAGTTTATTTGATTTTTAGAGTTAATTCCCTATTTTGAAGTCTTCGTTGGTTCCAAATGGCCATTTATAAAAAAATTAATAAAACTATCTTGGATGAAAATTTGGGCTGTACCAGTGACTCTAAAATACCAATTTTAGGCTAGGTATACCTTTAGTTTGGGTCCTAATGCACCCAAGCTCATTTTGACCTATTGGTCGAAAAGTTGAAAATATGGGTGTGGGACCTATATTTTCTCAAAAATGACCTTGGATGGAAAATCTGACACCGCTATCAGGTTCAGAACATCAAATTTAGTGAGGTTACATAGTTTATTTGCAAAAATTAGACTCTGAATGAATCCCGAGACCTTAGAGAAAATATGAAAAATCCATATTTCAGTTAATATTTGGTGCCGGAGAGGATGGTATGATCACACCAAGAGGTATGGTGATTGTAATACCTTCTCCTATAGCCTATGTGTGATTACAACCCTTGGGTGTGCAATAGAAGCACCTGGATACTTAATGGGGCTTTAAAAGGACCCCTTAAGCCGTGTTTTGGTTGTTTTTCATCCACTCTTGAGAGCCAAGAACCCTAAAAGGGTGAGATATCTTTAAATTGAGTCTTGTGGGTGACTTGAGAGCTTAATTAACATCTATTATTGTGAATATCTTTGGATTTAAGGTAAGATTTCATCTTTTTCTTGATGAATTTCTTAGTTCTTGATTCAAAAACAAATAGCTTGAGGGCTTGATTTTAGCCCCAAATTAGCTTATTTTTCACCCTTTTCTTAAGGGTTATGATTCCTTAATCGTGTATGAATGTTGGGTTGACCTCAAAAATATGATTTCCATAAGTGGGACCCACTTGGAGTTTTGTGTCGTTTTTGGACTCAAAGCACAATAGTGCAATATTGGTATCATTATTCTCGTATTGATGAGTAGATTATAATTTTGATAATGTGATGGCATTTTTGAATTGGAACTGTAAAGTGAATATGGTCATTTGGTGAATGATGTAAGGATTTGTAATTCGACTTTGAGGTAAGCTTTTGTTTACTTTTCTTTATAATATGATGCATGTCATGTATTGCTTGCTAATGTAATGTTAAGTTTGATTATTTTGGGGATTAAATAATGGTTTTATCCTGTACGGTGAAATGCTTAGTGCTCTTTTGGAATCCTATTATCTTTTTCCTAGATTGAACTAATTTGTAGAATGGATATGATATAATGCTAGGTTTGGATGCAGCTTTAGTATTGAAAGAATAGGTAGTATATTTAACCTTATTTGGGCTATTGTGGTGATATTGAAATCTCAATGTAGGTGGAGTTGACTTAAATGCCCATGTTTCTAGACGAAGTTCCTATCTTAGGATTGGTTATGGCTTACTTGACATCTAGAAGTTGAACTAGATACCTTAGCCTAGTTTGGGGTATAAATTGCTTAAATATGGAAATTAAGGATTAGAAGTGGGTTCTTTCAGCCCACCTTAGGCCAAGGCTTGTGTTAGCCTTTGTGGACTTATTAGTGGATGTTAGGCATAGCTGAGACAAGTAAGACTTTAGTGTAAGGTTACCTTGTGAATTGATGAGTCGTGATATATTTTTCCCTGGATAATGATTAATGAATTATAGCCATGATATTCCTTCTAGATATGATCTTGGGCCCTTAGAGATGTTATATCCTTTTAGAAGTGATATTGGGTCTTTAGAGATGTTATTTCCTCTTAGAAGTGATATTGGACCTTTAGAGATGTTATTTCCTCTTAGAATTGATATTGGGCCTTTAGAGATATTACTTCCTCTTAGAAGTGATGTTGGGCCTTCAGAGATGTTACTTCCTCTTAGATATGATATTAGGCCTTTAGAGATATTATTTTTACTTAGAAATGATATTGGGCCTTTAGATATATTACTTTCTCTTAGATATGATATTGGGCTTTTAGAGATATTATTTCCTCTTAGAAGTGATATTGGGCCTTTAGAGATATTGCTTCTCTTATATATAATATTGAGCCTTCAGAGATGTTATTTCCTCTTAGAAGTGATATAGGGTTTTTAGAGATGTTATTTACTCTAAGAAGTGATATTGGACCTTTAGAGATGTTATTTTCTCTTAGATATGATATCGAGCCTTTAGAGATGTTTCTTCCTATTAGAAGTGATATTTGGCCTATAGAGATGTTGTTCTCCTCATAGATATGACATTTCGCTTATAGAGGTGATATTCCTTATAGTCATGGTTTATGACTTATATATTTGAGATGCCTCCTAGATGTGAGATATTTATAAATATTAAGCCTCCTAGATATGAGATGTTTATTGATAGTATGCCTCCTAGATGTTAGATGCTTATTGATAGTATGACTCCCAGATGTAAGACGCTTATTAATATTATGCCTCCCAGTGTAAGATGATCACAAAAATGCTTATGGATTAAAATATATGTTATGCCTTGTTTTTGTGGTATGTCTTATGGGTACAAGATGACTTACTAATATGTTTATTGATAAGAGTTCTGGATACATATATAGGCCTAAGGTTGTGATTATGATATTGTGATTATTTCAGACACATTATTGGGCCAAGGGTCGTGTTATGATATCAGTTGGACATTTGGGATGTGTTTATTCTAATAAATGATGAGATTGTAGTTTGTTGATATATTAATGCTTATGGTTCCATTGTTTGAATACTGGAGATGGCATGCATAGATTCTGTATATTCATGACCATTGCATCGATGATTGGTATGATTTTTTTAGATTATAATATTATTACTATTGTCACTAATTAAGGGTTGAAGCCTAATTTCTACCTTAAAATAGATTTTTTCATAATAATAAATGTTTGTCATAATGAACAGCTTATATGTAAAAGAGATTAATGATGATGCTTAAAAAATATGATCGAGACAGCCTTCGGTCTATGTTTTGATACTATTAAATATTTTAGTCGTGAGAGATTCTGTAACACCCCGATTTTCTGAACCGGAATGCTACACGGTGCTCATGACCTCGAAGGATCACAAGCTAACCCATGACTGATATTTGTACCTGTATAATGCATAATATATCATAAAATGTAGAAACATGAACATGAAAGGCCATAAGGTTCGAACTGAATAAACGTCTGATAACAAAATGTCTGAAAAAGGTATAACAATACAAAAACAAGTCATAAATACTGAAAATAATAAGATCTGAATATCCAATCTAACATCTAGTCTGAAAGCCTCTAACTGAACCGAATAAGGAGTTGAAGGAACATGTCTCCAACTAACTCCATCTAGTAACTAATAGTAAATATAGCAATAATCATATCGTTCTCAAATAAGAAAGACTCACTGCAAACTCTAAACACTGGAATGCTACTGCTGATCTAGATCTTGTGCCTCTGAACCTATGATGTAACATAAGAGAAAGAATCATAGCGTAAATGCATCAATACGTCTGAATGTACTGAGTATACGAGTGAAAAAGGCTAAATGCAAAGGGTTATATGCATGAACAATGCTAACTAATATGAACGGAGAATACATACATGCATAAACAACTATAACTGAACTCGTGATGATATTGACTACTGAGTCTGAATGCTGACGACATGACTTTACTGTTACACAGGTACTGAATTGATTATTGACTATTTCTAAAAGTTCAAATTATGAAGAACTGGTTTGAATGACTGTGTCTAACAATCCTGAAACTAAATACTGATAAAGTGAGCTATGATAACTGATATAGCTAATATGACTGTAATGATTGGACTAATCGATATAACCAATACTGAGCGACTGTATCTGACATTCTAAGTTCTGATGGAACTATCTAAGTTCCATTCTACTTGGAGTAACTAAATCTGAGATCAGTCCTATCTAGTAGGTGATCATGAGTATAGTGAAAATAAGGATGATTTGACTTAGTCTGAGATCATTCCCATCTAGCGGGTGATCTTTAAATCTGATGATTGTAATATTGTTTAATCATAGTTGAGATCATTCTTAGCTAATGGGTGAACTTGAAGTCTATTTATAATGATAAGCATTGACTGTATCTAACAATACTGAATCTGTACTACTAAGCTGAGTTGACTGTGTCTGAACGCCCTGATTCTGTAACTGAAATTGTGGGATGTGTTCATCTAACCGACATGCCCCAAGCTAAGCTGACTGGGGTCCAATCTCTGCCCTGACTGGAAAGGTGTCAGTACCACGCCACCAGTAAAGACATCTGCTATGGAGTCAGTCCTAATCTAGCAAGTGATTCCTGGGATCAGTCCCACACATATAAATGTGCTAACGGGTGACCCCTGAGTATGTCAATCCGAATCTAATGGGTGACATCTCGTGCCTACGCTGGCAATGTAGTTTTGGAACTTAGGGATTACTTCTAGGGTTCTCAGTCCTATTCTAGTGAGTTAACCCCCATCCCTAGGTTCGCTCAGTGTTGAATCCTACTCCCATCTGAAAGACACTGAACTGAATAACTGGGCTGAACTAAATAACTTAACTGAACTGATTTGCTGAACTAATACTGATTAACTGAATTGATACTAGTAGTATTCTTTAGCTGAGCTAAAACTTAGTTTACTGGATTCCAATAACTGACGGAATATAATGAGTTCTGAGGACTGATTAAGAGTACTGAAGTTACTGAAAGTACTAGAATTACTGAAGTTTCTGATATCACTGAGTATTGAGATCGCTGAGATTTACTAAACTATTAAGATTTATTGAGGTTTTTGAGTTACTAAACTTTCCTGAGTCACATTACTAACTGAGTTCTATGGAACATGACTTGACTGAGTGTATCGTGAAAACATGACATGGCTCTAGGGACACAACTATATTTTTTGGGTACAAGTACCCCCAGGACTCGATGGAAGGAAACTGACATACATGGCTGACTTGATCATAAGAATAGAGTCCACAATTCACCATATCATAAATAAGGGATTTCATAATAAGCATGTATATACTTGCATAGCTTTCAATATCATGCTCATTACATACTACAACCACAATCCATAATATCATAACTTGGGGAATTTCATGAAGTACATGGTTATTCTACATCTTGTACATGAGTGGTTTTGAAAGTAAGCATAGCATAATTCCATAAGACTAGTTCATGAGTAATCCAACTGTGTTCACAAGACACATTATCAACATGGATGACATTGAATCATAGAGACTTATCATGAATCCTTTCCTTAGTCACAATTTAGCTATAATGCATGATTTCTAGTCTCTTAGGTATTTTATCAAAAACCTAACATGTACAACTTATGAATAGGTGTAAATCATACAATTACTCATCATAAATAATCAAACTTATATGTTTTCAACTCACATGATGTCATAGATTCATAATAACACATAAAGATTCTATCTTGGCATCATTCAACACATAAACATGATCAAAAATCCATTCATAACATGAAAACCATAATATATAGTTTTAGAAAAGAGTTCTTAAACTTCATGGATGAAAGGAGTCCATGAATGAACACACGCATACCTTAGAAAGGAAACCTTGATGATTTGATGGAGAGTTCTTAGATTGAGAAACTTAATTCTTGATTATCTTGGAAAAAGGATTGAATCTTGCTTTTTATGAGAAGAGTTTGATGGAAAACCCTAATACTATGGTTGAGAGTGTAAGAGAGTGTTTTTGAGATACTTAACTGAAGAAAAATGGGAAAAATTATGCCTCTTTAGGGTTATAAGTCGTGGAAGGTAAAGGAAAAGACCAAAATACCCTTATGAAATAATTTTCCAGTTGCTGAAAAATCATAGCTAACGACATTGGGGATAGGGCATCAGACTTGTGATAAGTCGTCAAAAATGTCATCAAATTTGTGATAAGTTATCACAAATATCGTCACTTAGGAGCTAGTTTTTGCCTAAGGACGACGACCTTCGTGATAGGGCCTCACAAATGTAATAAGTTATCACAAATGTCATCACTTAGGGGATGGTTTCTACGTAATGCTGACAACCTTCATGATAGGGCATCATAAATGTGATAAGCTATCATGAATGTCGTCACACTGTTTCCAGCCTGATATGCTGGAGTAAAATAGTCATAACTCTTTGTTTAGGTAAAATTGGTATCGTTGGAAAGTTAATTCAAATATCTTTCATTAGATATAGAGTAATCCACCCATTTCATCTTATAAAATGAGTTATGGTCGGTTGAAGTTGACCCAAGTTTTGACACTCACTAAAACTTGAACGATAGGAAAGCTTTCAACTTGTACTTGAGTTAGGGGACCTCTATAATCTAAATTTATTATAAAATAGATTCCCACACTACATAATTGATTAACACACTAAATTTATATAGGATTTGAGGCTTTTGAAACATCCACACATAGGAATGACGGATTTTCATTCTAGTCCAAAATGTGGGGTATTACAGATTCTGACCCTTTCTACACTTTTATAATGATTTAGTCCCTAAGTTCACTCTGGGAAACAGGCTTATAGATTTACACTTTTTTAGAGACGGCTTAAGTCCATGCACCTACTATATATCTAAATATATATCTCTCTAGTATATGATGGAGGAAGATGTTGTATTGGTGATATAAATTCTGGGTAAACCCAATAATAGTTATAATATTCATGTTATCTATATATTTGTATTGATAATGTGACATTGATGATGAATGATGAATTATGGAGTTATATTCTACCTTGCTTCTCTTTTAATATTTATTTACTTTAGCCCTCGTGGGGCTTGTTCTTTGCTTTAGCCCTTATGGGGCTTACTCTTTATTATTTATATTGATTTGGATATTATGATGATGTGATGATACCCGGCAATGTGAGAGGATATTATGATGATGTGATGATACCCAAAAAGGTCAATTAATATTATGATGATGTGACGATACCGACAAGGTCGGAGGATATTATGATGATGCATTGATACCCAGCAAGGTTGGAGGATTAGCATATTGATGTACCTATGTGTACATCTACCGATTCGAGTCTGGCTAGCCCTATGTGTGACAATTATATATATATATATATATACACTTAGCAAGGCCAGAGGATAGTTATGATGATTATTATTATGATAGTGATGGTTATGATGATGACATTATGATAGTATGGATTCAGTTGCATTCATTCCTAAATATGCATTGCCTATCACCAGTATACACCTATCTCTATCAGCTCGTACTTGAGAGTTGCATAGATATGGGTGATAATTATGCCTTGTGCTGTGTTGTATATTGATTGAACCTTTTAATCTTGGTTGGTGGGGGAACGTGATAGGCTTGGTTGGGTATTTGGTTATTCGTACTAGCCGATTACTTGCTGACATTGCTATTATCATTGTTATTATCACTGTTATGATCATTGTAATGGCTACTTTTATGAATGATTGGTCATTGATTCGGTATTGAGACTTGAGGTATGACACCAACCTCTTTTATATTATGATTATATTACTATGCATGATTGTCTGATGACTTGATATATGGATTAGAAGCCCAAGTATTCTAGCACTAGCTCCTGCTATGGTTAAGAGGTCATAAATAGCTAGTTTAATGATTTAGGTTGTACTTCAAGTAGAACTTGGTTATATACTTATATATATATATATATATATATATATATATATATATATGCATACTTAGCTATATGTAGCTATGGTATTACCGTATATAGCTCATTTCCTTCATTCACTTGGATTACATACTCATTCCTTAACCTTGTACACTTATATCCATCTTCTTTCCACTCTTACTTGCATATTGGCTTGTGATATATGGTATAGTGTTGAGATTCCTAAGTATGGTTGGAATAGGATAACTCATTCTTACTACTTCCTTAGCCTTAATATGTTAGTCTCTTGAACATGAATAAGACTGTTTATCCTTATTATCTCACTAGTTTTCTTATTTGGTTGGTAGATATTTTGGGGTAGTTTTCCATTCTGTTTATATGTTATATATATCTATATTGTCTTTGGAGCTCAGTTTTCAGTTGCATACTAAGTACTACGTGTTTGGCACTTATACTACACTTTTGCAACCTATAGATCATATTATAGATTATCATCGTTTATATGTGTGTCGTGCAGAGCAGCCATGGTTTGGAGACTTAGAGTTAGCTCCTGATGTTCAGACTATTACTTATCTCCTTCTTATGTATTAGAGTAGTCTCTATGTTAATTTAAAAATAAGTTGTATAAGTATATTCATTTGTACTTCATTTTGGAATCTTGTTTATGTGGAATCTCTTGTATTGATACCACCAGGTTTTAGGACTATATTATTTATTTGATCTATTATTATATATTTTTCACATTCTTTCCTTTATCTCTTTGGGTAGTCAGTTACTAGCCATTTTGGACTACAGGCTTGGCTCGCCTACTGGTGGTTCATAATAGGCACCATCATGATCCAAGAATTTGGGTTGTAACAATTACTAACTCGTAACACCAAACTAGCATACTCACTAAGTATTCAATCTCCTAAAAGTCCCACAAAAAATCATTAATAAGGGCTCAACATGCGTAAATAAGTCTACAAAAGCTTACACAAGTCTTACCCTAAGGTGGGATAGATGGGCCCACTTCTAATCCACGAAATCCATTTTTTGGTAAACTCTACCCCAGACTAGGATAAGGTATCTAAATTCAATTCTAGATGTTAAATAAGTGATAATTTACCCTAATATATAAATCCTTCCTGAAACATGAGTAACTAAGTCAATTCCACCTAAAACGTGAGCAACTAAGTCAATTTAGCCTAAATTACAATTCCGAGATAGCATATACGGTCCAAAAAAGACTATTCATACCAATCATGCTTCCAATACCTAAATACTATCCCATATCAATCATATAGCATAATTATACAATGAATTATCTGAATCTATGAAGAAGACAACCCTAGCCTACCAAAACGCTGAAGAAAAGACCGAAGAATCCACTAAACCACTAATTTCCCCTTCTAAGATGCTTTTGCCCAGTGCCACGCTATCAAAACAACAATCTACTCATCAAAATGAGAAAAATGATATATATATTGTACTATTGTGCTTCAGCTCCAAAATTACATAAAAATCCCATGTGGGGCCCATTTACAAAATCGTACTTTCGAAACAAACATAATGACCCTTTATGATCAAGGAACATTTACCCTCAAAATAGGTGTATTCTGAGATCTAGTGGTGCTACAATCAAGCCACCAAACTTCTAGAGATTTTAGAAAAAAATAAAGAATTAAACCAATAAATTAATAGAAGCTTACCACAAATTCGAAGAAGAAATGCATAAATTAACTTCACCAAAGTCGCAAAATCAATCTTAAATGGTTCTCCCAGGTTTTCCCACTTTTTAGGGTTCAATATACTTTATAATGGGTAAAAAATAGGGAAAATCAAATTAAGTAGGGTTTTTATACCCTTCCCAGGTGCTCGAATACAGCTTAAGCTAACACTAGGCCACTTAAGCAGTCACCGCTTAAGCGACCTAGTGTCACTTTATCGGCATTTCACGACTACATGGTTGCCACTTAAGCGGTCCCTTACTGCTTTAGTGGCTAACACTTAAGCGGTAGGGGATCTGCATAAGCGGACCTTCACTTGGCGACCCAGCCACTTAAGCAATGGGATGGCTGCTTTAGCGACCCCTTCACTTAAGCGGCCTAAAAGGGTGTTTAAGCAGTGCATCAGCACTAGCTAAGACTTGGAATTTTTTCAAGTCTACACCGATCTCTCGGGATTAATTCAGAATCTTGATACATAAATGGACTATTCTACCCTATAAAATTCAACGTTACGAACTTAATGGTGTAGTCGAATTTTCCATCCGATGTTATTTCAATTAAAAGTGGATCCCACACCCATGTGCCATTTTTTTAACTTTCAGCCAATAGTTCAAAATGAGTCAGAAAGATTTGGAACCCAAACACCTAGCCTAAAATCAATATTTTGGGACTGTAGGAACTATCAAAATTGGCATACAAGGTCATTTGACTAAAGTTTTTACCCAGTAGCTAGTTTGAACCAGCGAAGACTTCAAAATAAGAAATTGGCTCTAAAAAACAAATGAATTTCCCGATATCTAAACTGTCTGTTCTAGCAAGTCATAAATGACTTGGGGTAGCTATTGTAATGTTCTAAACATAAAAACTAAGCAGGGATACAGACAATGACCTAGAAGGTCATTACAAAACCTATGAAGCATAGGATTATTATGGTATGTAACCACGATTATTCCTTTAAATCATAGGTTCCTACATTTTATTTTATTTCAGGAGAGTGATAAGAAAATTGGTATCATGATCATGACATCTAGGTACAATCGTGATAACCCCATCATGGGATGCCTCCCAGATTTTTGTCCCCGAGGACTTTCCTCAAAAGTAATAAGATGTTTAAGCCCACGATCATGGATTCTTCCCACGGTTGTACAATCCTCTTTTAGGTTTTGCCTGTAAACTAATTTAGTATCTTCTTCTTCCTATGACCATTAAAAAATATTAACTGATAAAATATATAGTATAGAATATGGGTTGACTTCCAAGCTGCGCTTAATTTCATGTCGCGGCATGACGTGGCTAAGTTGGTTACTCAAACTTCATCTACTAGCCCATAGGTTTCCTCCTATGAAGCACCTAATTTAACATTGTGGCATGACCCAGCTCCCTTAACTACTCCAACTTTTCCAAGGTTCAATATACCACATGACCTTATTTCCCAAGTGATGCCTACATAGCGCTTGACATGATGGCCATTTACCTTAAATGGATTAATGTCGTGTCCTAAAGCTCAATTATTTCATGAAAAAAAAGTCTCACCAAAGTGAATGTTCCAAACAATTTGGATTTTAGCTTATCAAGAAATAGATGGAGTCCCAAATTATAAAGCAAGACCAAATCACCAAGTTGGAATTCTCTTTGCTCTATCTTTCGATCATGGTGCAACTTTATTGTTTCCTTGTATAAAGCTAAATTTCATAGGTGCAAATATCGAACTCATCCATATTGTTCAACTATTCAAATCTCAATTTAGTTGCATTACTTCACTCAAGATTAAGAATTTCCAAGCCCATAGTCCCTTATGCTCAACTTCAACAGGCAAGTGGTATTTATGGATGTAAAAAAGCTGAAATTGAGAGGCCCCTATAGGAGTCTAGTAGGATTCATAGTAGGCCCATAATTCTTCCTCTATCCTTCTATCCTAATCTATTTGATTGGCATTCATAATTTTCTCTAAAATGGACTTTATCTCTCGGCTTGAAGCCTCAACCTACTCACTTATTTATGGGTAATAAAGTGTGACCATAGTATGTTTTACACCATATTTATCAAGCAGGGATTTAAAGAGATGGATACATAAGTGTGAACCACAATCACTAATAAAAGATTAGGGTGTACTAAATCTCAAAAAAATTTCTACTTCAAAAATATTATAATGCTCTTACTCTCATTGTTTGGAACCACAATTTCTACAAACTAATTGGAAATATTTTTCAACAGCCACTAAGATGTACTTCATTCCATGTGAGCCAACAAATGGGCCTTTGAAGTTTATGCCCCATACATCAAACAACTCAAGCACAAGAATAGTTGTTATTGAAAGTTCATATTTTTGCGAGATGTTCCTTTTCCTTTTACATTGGTCACAAGCCCTAGAATCATCATGAGCGTCTTTGTAAATCACTAGCATATAGTAACCATATTGCAAGATTTTGTGCGCAGTTCAGGCACCACCATGTTGACCCCCAATTAGAGATAAATAATACGCTCTAAGATACTCATCATCTCTACCTTAGGAATATATCTTCTAATCAAACCATCTGCATAAATTCGAAATAAATATGGATCATTCTAAAAGAACTTTCTTAATATATAAAACTCTTACATTGCTAAAACAACATAATTTCTTGGACAATGCCACTTGCCAAGTAGTTGGCAAAATCTGCAAACCAAGGGATTAAGTCTTATGATGTTGCCTAGAATGGATCATCTAAAAAAGTATTAGCAATTTTAATCTTACCCTATTATTTTAGAATAGCCTCTTCCTTAAGGCGTGATAAATGATTGGCCACTTGATTTTCAGTTTACTTTTGAACCTTGTGTAATGACCCTTCAGGCTATTTTCTATATTTCTACTTATTTGCATCATTAGAGCATTCCTATAGCTTCCCTAAGTCATCTATGACTTTTTAGAACTGACAGTTTAGTTACCGGGCAGTTCGTATGGTTTTTCGAACCAATTCTCTATTTTTAAGTCTTTGCTGATTCAAATTGGCCACTAGGCAAAACTTTTAGTCAAATGATCTTGTATGTTAATTATGATTACTCTAATAGCTCCAAAATGTAAATTTTAGGATAGGTGGACCATTGGTTCGGGTCCTGAGGCACCCAGGCTTATTTTGACCTATTGGTCAAAAGTTAATAAAATAGTTAGTTGGATATGGGACCCACTTTACATTGAAACGACCTTAAATGGTAATTTTGAATGCTCAATTAAGTCTAAAACATAGAATTTTATAGGTATCTTAGCATAGTCTATTTGCATATACAGAATTTTGGATGAATCCCGAGGGGTTAGCGGAGACTTAGAAATCTCTAAGTCTTAGATGGTGTTGGTGCACCCATAATCACCAGCAATGGATTGTGATCGCAATCAGGCAGACACCCCATGAGTACCGCAATCACGACACTTATATAGAATACGCGACAATCTTAGTAGATGGTGAATGTACTATTGAGAGGAGCAGGTTATAATATCGACTGCCACCCAACTAGGAAAGGTTTAAATACTCTTTTTAGCCCTTTTTCCAATTCTTCATCCATTTACAAGAGAGTTAAACCTAGATATTTGGGAAATACTGAGATTAGACCTCGTGAGTGATTTAGTGAGCTTGTATAATGATTATTACATAATTTTCCTTTGAACTTATGGTAAGGTTCTTTATTTTCTTTATTGATTTTCCCTTTTACTTCCCTAAAATACCTAAAAGTTGATAGCATGATTATAGCACCAATATATCCGTATTGCACCCATTTTTAGGGTATTACTCCTTGAGCATAAGAGAATATTAGGTTGGTTCAGGAAATATGATTTTCATAAATAGGACCAACATGGGTATCATTGTTCTTATTTTGATAAGTAGTTTGTGATTTTGATAGCTTGGCACCTTGCTAAAGCTTCTCAAAAGGGAAAATCGATGATTTAGAAGATTTTTCAAGCTTTCTTCGGCATCCATATAGTCTAGGTTTTACCCTCTTATTAGATTAAGCTATTTTATAATATGTTTGTGATATCATATTGGATTTAGGATGGATTTTAGGTGTTACTGTTAAGATTTGCAATGCTTGGGTTAGTGGACCATTTAGGCTATTTGGAAATCATAATTTAGGCATAATTTATCTATTTGTTCATGTTCTAGGTAAATTCACATCATAGGGTCAACTAAGACTTGTTTGATATCAAAAAATAGATTTAGATACCTTAGTTCAGTTCGGGGAAGAATATGCCTTATAATGGAATTTCAAGGATTATAAGTGGACCCTTTGACCCATCTTAGGATGAGATTCTTATAGTTTTTGTAAAAATTTATAAGCTTTTTATACTCCTTGAAGATGCTTATAAAGGTAATATTTAGGATATTTGGGCACTCGATGGTTAAGATGGGCATATATTGAGTGTTGGGGTTTATTATTTATGCTATTGATTATGTTATAGATCATGACATTGAGAATGATATTGATTATATATATATGTTCATATACATACCGGTTAAAGCCTGGATATTGATGATGGTATTGATGACATACAGACTCGATTCAAGTTTGAAAGATGATTATGACATTGCATATAGATATAAACATATACCCACTTTAAGTCCAGAAGATTATTATGATATTGATTATATAATTATCGGTTTGAGTTTGAAAATTTTCTATGATATTAATCATGACGTTGGTGATTGGCATTAACGACAGCGATGCTTATGACATTGGTCATGTAAGGACCGATTCAAGTTCGGTAGTAGAGTAAGAAAATGATAACATGGGCATCGGTTCAAGTCTGAGAGTGGGAAATTATGTGTAAGATGGCATGTAATAAATATATTCTAGTGAGATCATGAGAGATAGAAAATAATGGTGGCTCGAGTTATACTATCTTGACTGTACCCTCCAGGCTTATGGGGGCCTGCATTGGGTTATGTACTTTTCCGCATTCATTGTCTTATGAGGGGAAATTTTGTACTTATAAATGCATGTACTCTATGTTATTTTCTTGTGTTTATTTCTTTACTTGCGTATAGTGATGTCGGTGTTATTTTAGGTTGCCTCTCTACCTTGACTTAGTTATGTTATATTGCATTATATTGTATCTATATCATGATTTAGCTCAGTCAGTCAATGATGCCTAATGAGTATCCATGATTTTGGTACTCATACTATACTTTTGTACCTCTTTGGTGCAAATTTGAGTACTATTTTCTGCCACTAATTTGACGATCATGATATGGTTGATTTTAGATATAGGGTGAGCTTTAGACTCAGAGTTTCCCCATTTCTTTATATTTACCTATGTCTGGTCTTTTGTTTTGAGACAGATTGTATTGACTATTCGATAACTTATGGTGTGTTGTAGTAGCTCTTATACTGACTTTGCCATGTCATGGGATTATTTTCTATGTTATGGCTACCTTTCAGACTATTTTGATTGATTTGCTTATTTATGAATTTTATTATCTATTTTGCTATTTGGGGTATTTTCCACCAAGTTGGCCCATTGTGAATAGCTCCGAGTTATGGTTTGTCTTACCTACTGGTATGAGGAGTGGGATTCTGGAATTCTGGGATAAGATGAAAAAGTTCTTTCAAGTGATGTAGGCTACTAATGTTAAGGGGGTTAAATTTACAGCTTATCAGCTCAAGGATGTTGCTTATCAGTGGTATGAGGAGTAGAATAGGGATAGAGGTTATATGGAAGAGGAACAGTTATGGAAGGCTTTTTCTAATGCCTTCTTGGATCAGTTCTTTCCTTAAGAGTTGAGGAAAGCTAAGATGGAGGAGTTTGTGAACCTTAGGAAGGGGAGGATGTTAGTAAAGGAATATGCTTTGAAGTTCAATCATTTATCAAGGTATGCTCTTAACTTAGTGGCTGATATGAGGTCGAGTATGTGGAAGTTCTTTTTTGGGTTGAATAGAGATTTGATTCTGGAGAGCAAGATTGCTTTGATGATTAAGGACATGAACATTTCTTGGTTGACTATTTGTATGTAGCAAGTTGAGGATGAAAAGAGGAGGCAGACATTGTTTGGGGATAGGCAGGGAAAGAGGAGTACGTTTTCTAATCAGAGAGGTGCTCAGTCTTATAGTGGTAGAGATGGTGAAAAGTGGCAGAAAAAGAAGTGAGGGAGTTTTGGCTCTTTTTCTGCTAGTGGCCCTTATCAGTCGGGATATAGGCATCATTAAGGTGGTGATAATTCTCGAGCATAGGTTTCCTAATCTCAGGCCAGTGGAGGTCAGTTAGTTTCTTTGTGCCCTCCTTAACGATTCTGTGGTCGTCCTCATTGGGGTTATTACGAGTAATTAAGGTATAAATGCTTCAAGTGTTTCCAGGAAGGCCATTGGCTTAGGTATTATCCTGTTAACAAAGTTTCTATGGGGGCAAATAAGATTCCTGTGGCTTCATTTTTTGCTCCTGCACCTGGTAGTGGGACATTTTCTTCTGTTACAGCTCCTAGTTCTAGTGTTGGTTGGAATAGGTTGTATGTTTTGGCATCCCGACAATAATCCGAGGCATCACCTGATGTGGTTACTGGTATGTTACAGCTTTTCTCTCATGACGTATATTATTTGCTTGATTCGGGGTCCACTCTTTCTTATATGACTCCATATGTGGTTGTTGTCTTTTGGTTTCGATTTGGAAGTTATTATGGGTTATTTTTCTATTTTTACCCTGGTAGGTGACTTGGCCATTACTAAGAGAGTCTATAGGGGGTGTGGTATTTATTGGTAGCAAGCAGACCTTGGCAGATCTGTTTGAGTTGGATATGATAGATTTTGATGCAATTTTGGGTATGGATTAGTTGCATTCATATTATGTGCCTTTGGATTGTCGTACCCATAAGGTTATCTTTAATTTCCCTGTTGAACCGGTTATAGAATAGGAAGGTAGATCCTTAGCTCCTAGGAGAGGTTTATTTCTTATCTTATAGCTCAGAGGTTAATCTCTAAGGGTTGTCTTTATCATTTAGTCTGGGTTAGTGATTTTAACTCAGAAGGTCCTTCTTTGTCTTTGGTCACTATGGTTAATGAGTTTCTAGAGGTCTTCCCAGATGATCTTCCTGGTGTTCACCTAGATAGGGAAATAGAGTTTGGTATTGATTTGCTTTCGGGCACTCATCCAATTTCTATTCCTCCATATGGAATGGCTCCAATTGAGTTAAGGGAATTCAAGGAGAAACCTAAGGATCTTCTGGACAAGGAGTTTATTCGTCCTAGTATTTCTTCATGGGGTGCACCAATGTTATTTGTGCGCAAGAAGGATGGGTTCCTTCGGATATGCATTCACTGCAGGTAGTTGAACAAGGTGACGGTAAAGAACAAGTATCCTTGTCCCCAGATGAATGACTTGTTTGACCAGTTGCAAGGTGCTAAGTTCTTCTCTAAGATAGATTTTTTTCTGGGTACCATCATCTTAAGATTAGGGAGGTGGATATCCCTAAGATGGCTTTTCGTACTCACTATGGGTATTTTTAGTTCTTGGTGATATCATTTGGGTTGACTAATGCTCCAACAGCATTTATAGACTTGACGAACAGAGTGTTCAGGCAGTATTTGGATCTCTTCATCATTTTGTTTACTGATGACATTCTAGTTTATTCAAAGAGTGAGGTGGATCATGTTAATTACCTCTTTGTGGTGTTGCAGACCTTAAAGAAACAACAGTTGTTTGCCAATCTCTCAAAGTGTGAGTTTTGGTTCAACGCTGTGACTTTCTTGGGTCATATAATTTCTAGAGAAGGGATTATGGTGGATCTGCAAAAGATTATTGCGGTGAAGGCTTGTCTAAGCCCACGACTCTATCCGATATTCAGAGCTTCTTGGGTTTAACCGGGTATTATAGGCAGTTTGTGGAAAGCTTTTCTTTGATATCTACTCCTTTGAATAAGCTAACTCAAAAGAAGGTTAAGTTTTCTTGGTCAAATGCTTATGAAGGGAGTTTTGAGAAGTTGAAGGAAAAATTGACTTCGGCTCCAATCTTGACTTTGCCGGAAGGCAATGATGGGTTTGTGGTTTAATGTGATATATCTCGGGTAGGGCTTGGTTGTCTTTTGATGCAGTGGGAAGGGTATTGCCTATGCTTCCAGGAACTTGAAGGTACATGAGAGAAATTATCCTACTAATGATTTGGAGTTTTTGGCGGTTGTGTTTACTTTGAAAATATGGCGGAATTACCTGTATGGTGTTCATGTGGATATTTTTTTTATCACAAGAATCTTCAATATGTGTTCACTCAGAAAGAGTATATGAGTTTTCACTACCACCCAGGTAAGGCTAATGTGGTTTTTAATGCTCTTACAAGGTTATCCATGGGTAGTCTGGCTCATATGGAGGAAGGAAACTAATCTTGGGGTTCGTCTCTTAGACTATAAGGATGGTAGAGTAATGATGCAAGAGGTGGTTCAATCGTTTCTAGGTGCAGATATTAAGGAGGAGCAAGCGCTGGATCTTGTCTCGATGAAAATAAAGAGTGATATTGGTGGGCAAAAGGTGGCGGTGTTTGAGATCAGTGGTGATGGTACTTTATGGTACCAAGGGAGGTTGTGTGTTCATAATGTCGACGGGTTGTGACAAAGGGTTTTGGCTGGGGCACATAAGTCGCGCTATGTTGATCATCCTAGCTCAACAAAGATGTATCATGATCTCAAGAAGGTCTATTGGTGGAATAGTATGAAGAGGGACATGGTTAATTTAGTGGCCAAGTGCCTGGTGTGTCAACAGGTTAAGGTTGAGCACATGAGGCCTGGTGGGTTGTATCAAGAAATAGAGTTTCCTGAATGGAAGCCGTAGATGATCAATTTGGATTTTGTTACCGGTGTTCTTCAGTCTCGAAACCAATTTGATTCGATTTGGCTCATCACGGATAGAACGGCCGATTCTTGCATCGTATGGGGAGACAGCCGCCCGAAGATGGGTTAGTAGGTGAACGCTACCATGAACTCAGGATAAGGATAAAATAATGTCAACTAGTTAAACCAAGTAAACGAACCATATGCATATAAACCATACATATATATATAACTATGCCGGAAAAAGGAATCGGGTTAAGTATGCATTGAAAACCATTTACCTGGGTATGTGAAGCTTAACCATCCTTAACCATCCATGGGCTATATAGGTCCAGTGTAACCCCCTGAGCGATCCCCGATGTGTGTTGCCGCATGAACCAGATATACCATAAGAATAAGGAATTCCCAATTACCCTCACCCCCCATGATACATATGTGCAATGTACTTAGAGGATTACCGCGCACCTCATAGTATCATAAAAAGGTCTCCATGCCCTACCCCTCATGTCGGAAAATATGAGTTTCCAGTGTTCATTTATTTAACTCCCACCTTCACGGTTTGCTATCACATCCAGTCATTATTTCCCAATTAAAACCATTTTCCAACCAACCAAACCATTGTTATTAACCGAGGCTATACATAGTGGTATTGTTAAACCGACTATAACTTGCAAGTATTGTCCTTAGCCAAACCTTTTTAAGATCAAGAGAGTCTCATGTACCCATAGATCACATTCCAATTAACTTGGGGGAGTCTCACGTACCCTATAAGTGTTCCATTATTATGATTACTTGGGGGATTCCATTGTACCCCACAAGAATTATTGTTAAACCAAAACCATTCCATTTTAACAATTCCAAACCATTTAATTTAGAGTTCCATTAATAAGTTTAAACCATGCATAAGTTCCTTTAAAATCCAACAATGTAGTGATAACATTCTCATTGGCATTTCATCAAACATATTGGGGGCATAGAATTTCCAAAACCAAAGCCAATTACCAAATAACCATTCCCATGCAACCAATTATACAAAACCACCATCAAAGCATATAAAAGCATAATTAAAACATCAGAAAACCATAACCAAGCATTTATAACTAAAACCCCCAAATTATATTTGAAAATCCAAAGCCATACAATAATCAAACCATGAAAACATTGTATAAAACTATGCCTTTAGTTGAAACTAACAATGAAGGAAGAGAACATGCCTTAAACCAAGAAGATGATGGAGAGAAATCACCAACACAAGACCCAAATTAATCCTTAAAATGAAACCCTAGCCCTTCTTTACCCAAAAGCCTTAGAGAGAATTGTAGAGTGTTTAAGAGAAGTTTCTAAGCGTTAATGAATAGAATAATCGGGAAAATAACCTCCCAATAGGAATATAAATCGTGGGGACTTATTAGGTTAATTAGGAAAATGTCCAGATTGCCCTCACTTAAACTGCCAAAAATCCCATCAGCTGGGTACGACTATCCATACCAGTCGATACGAGTGGTACCCACCATTCGTACCTAAGGCCATCTCCCTTGGACCCAACACTGTCCAAGGTACGACTCACCTAAAACCATGTTGTATCCAACTATATGACTAGTACCCATGATCCGTACCTCTGGCAGAATGAATCCTAAGAGGATTGAATACTAACCACCAAACATGTCTATGGTACGACTCTAGGTGAGCCACTCATACTCAGATCCAACTTAAGTTACCTAGCCTAAGATTAACTAAAGTAACCAAATAACCCATATCCTTAGATACGACTCGTACCACCCAAGTCGTACCCATTCCAGAAACCAAGTCAAACCTACCAACCAACATTAGTCTGCATATGACTAACCTATACCACTTGTATCCCACTATATGAGTCGTTTCCCTTAGTGTATCCTGTCCAGAGACCAAAAATCTAGGAAATTATCTAATAGCCAAAAACCTAGGGAGTTTCAGTCTTCCCCACTATGAACATTCATCCCCGAATGACGAATAAGGTAAGGTAACCACAAGCATGATTTATTTGCATTATCAAATATCAATCCAACCTTTAACCAAGTTAGGAAACACAGATTCAAGACTATTATCTTTCCATTAACAAACTCAAAAAATAAAGATGTGTTCAAGAACACATACCTTCTGCATGAATTCCATGAGAAGAAAACAAATGTGGATACTTAGACATCATGTCCTCCTCCGCTTCCTATGTAGTCTCTCCCACCTTATGGTTCTACCATAGAACCTTAACCGAGGCTACATCCTTGGTCTACAACCGACAAACCTGCCAATCCACTATCTCAACTAGGACCTCTTCATAAGACAGAGAATTTGAGATACCTAAGCCTTTTATGGAAACCACCGAAAAAGGATCACCAAGACACTCCTCAACATGGAGACATGAAATACTGGATGAATAGAGCTCAAACTAGAAGGCAACTCCAATTCATAACAATATTAGAACCCTCTGTATAATCATATAAGGACCAACAAATTGGGGACTGATCTTACCCTTCTTACCAAACCGCATTACTCCCTTCATGGGAGATACCTTCAGGAACACCTTATTCCCATTCTCAAACTCCAAGTCTCTATACCTTATATCTGCGTAGGACTTTTGGCGATGTTGGGCAGCTTAAAGCCTATCCCGAATCACCTTCACCTTTACCATAGCTTAATAAACCAAATTTGGACCAAACATGTCCATTCCACCAAGCTCAAACCATCCAATAAGAGATCTACACCTCCTACCATACAATGCCTCGAAAAGGGTTATACTAGTACAAGAATGATAGCTATTATTGTAAGCAAACTCTACCAAAGGTAGATGCTCAACCTAATTTCCACCATAATCAATGACATATGCCCGAAGCATATCCCTTAATGTCTGAATAGTTATTTCTGCTTGCCCATCCATCTGAGGATGAAAAGCAGTACTCCGACTCACCTTAGTACCCAATCCCTTCTGAAAAGACCACCAAAAATGAGATGAAAATTGCTTACTACGACCAGAGATAATCAAAACAGGTAACCCATACAGCTTCAAAACCTCCTGAAGATACTTCACATAATCCTCCTTTGAAAAGGTAGTCCTCACTAGCAAGAAGTGAGCAGACTTCGCCATCCTATCCACATGACCCAAATCGAATCGAATTGGTTCCGCGACTGCGGAAGACCGGTAATAAAATCTATATTGACCACCTCCTATTTCCACTCAGGCAAATCAATATCTTGATACAACCCTTTAGGCCTCATATACTCAACCTTAACTTGTTGCCACACCATGCACTTGGCTACAAAATAAGCTACATCCCTTTTCATACCATTCAACAAATATATCTCTTTGAGATCATGATAAATCTTTGTTGAACTGGGATGAATAACATAGCGCGATTCATGCTCCTTAGCCAATATCCTTTGTCGCAACCCATCGATGTAACGAACACACAACCTCTCCTGGTATTGTAAACTACTATCACTACTATCTCGAATACCATTACCTTTTTCCCACCTATATCACTCTTGATTTACATCAAGATAGGATCAAGAACTTGTTTCTCTTTAATCTCTACATTGAGAGGCAATCTAAACGCTTTCTATACCAACACACCACCATCCTTGGAGTCAAAGAGATGAACTCCAAGATTATCCAAGCGGTGAATATCCATCACCAATTCCCGCTTCTCCTTATCCACATAAGTTGAACTCTTTATGGATAACTGCTAAGAGCATCAGCAACAACATAAGCCTTACATGGATAATAGTAAAGACTCATATCAGAGTTCTTGAGAAGCTTCAACCATCTTCTCTGCCTAAGATTTAGCTCCTTCTGAGTGAACACATACTATAGACTCTTATGATCAGAAAAGATGTCTATATGCACTCCATTAATGCTACCATATTTTCAAAGCAAAAACCACCGCCAATAGCACCAAATCATAAGTAGGATAATTCCTCTCATGCACCTTCAACTGCCTGGAAGAATAGGCAATCACCTTCCCATGTTGTATCAACACACAACCAAGTCCCACCCTAGATGCATCATAATAAACCACAAACCCCTCATTACCTTTAGGTAATGTCAAAATCAAAGCCAAAGTTAGCTGATCCTAAAGCTTCTCAAATCTCCTTTCACACACTTCTAACCAAGAAAATTTTAACTTCTTCTGAGTTAACTTAGTCAAAGGAGTAGCTATCGAAGAAATGTTTTTAACAAACCGCTAATAATACCCAGCCAAACCCAAGAAGCTCCGAATGTCAGTTGGAGTCGTGGGTCTAGGCTACCTTTTGAGGATCCAACCTAATACCCTCACTAGAAATAATATGACCTAAGAAAGTTATAGTGTTAAACCAAAACTCACACTTGGAGAACATGGCATACAACGGTTGTTCCTTCAATGTCTGCAATACTACACGGAGGTGATTGGCATGATCCACCTCACTTTTAGAATACACCAAGATATCATCAATGAACACAGTGAGAAAAAGATCCAAGAACAACCAGAAAACCCAGTTCATTAAATCCATGAATGTCACCGGGGTATTAGTTAAGCCAAATGACATAACCAAGAATTCAAAGTGCCCATACCAAGTACAAAAATCTGCCTTTGGGATATCCTCCTCCTTAATCTTAAGTTGATGATACCCAGACCGAAAGTCTATCTTAGAAAAGAACTTGGCACCTTGCAACTGATCAAACAAGTCATCTATCCTTGGAAGAGGATAGTTGTTCTTGATCGTTACCTTATTCAATTGTCGATGGTCTATGCACATCCTAAGAAGACCATTCTTCTTGCGCACGAACAACACCGGTGCATCCCACGGGGATACATTAGGATGAATAAACCCTTTATCTAGAAGATCCTTACGCTGCTTCTTAAGTTTTCTCAACTCAGCTGGAGCTATTCTATAAGGAAGAATAGATATTGGATGAGTGTTAAGAACCAAATCAAATACCAAACTCGATTTCCCTATCTGGAGGAACAACAGGAAGATCATCTGAAAAGACCTCAGAAAATTAATTTACCACCTGAACCGAATGCAAAGAGGGACCTTCCGAGTTAGAATCTTTAACCCAGACCAAGTAATAAAGATTCCCTTTGGAGATTAATCTCTGAGCTCTAAGATAAGAAATAAACCTCCCGCTGCGGAACTAGGGAACCACTCTCTCATTCTATATCCGGTTCACCATGAAACCTAAAAAACACCTTACGGGTCCGACAATCTAAGGACACATAACAAGAGTGTAACTAGTCCATCCCCAGAATAACATCAAAATATACCATATCTAGCTCAAACAAATCTACCAAAGTCTGCTTGCTACCAACAGATACCTCACACCCCCTTATAGACTATCTTAGTAATAACCAAGTCACCTACTAGGGTAGAAACAGGAAAAGGATCCAAAACAACCTTAGGATCAAAACCAAAACATACAGCCATATATGGGGTCACATAGGAAAGATTGGACCCCAGATCAAGAAGACAATACACGTCACGAGAAAAAAATTTAACGTACCAGTAACAACATCAGGTGATGCCTCAAATTCCTACCAGGATGCAAGAGCATACAGCCTATTCTGGCCAGTGCCCATACCAGGAACAGAAGCAGACACAGAAGCAACACCACTAGGTACAAGAGTAGAAGAGGACACAATCAGATCCTTTACTACTCCCAAAGCACACTTACCAGCTGGAAAGTTTTTGAGTATATAGCCTGGCTAACCATATTTAAAACATCTGTCCCTATCTTATTTGTAAAAACCCCGATGAAGAAGACTATAAAACTGGCAAGGAGGACACAAAGAGGCTGACAGTGCCCCACTCGCCTGAGATTGGGAACCTTGTGCTCAAAAATTATCACCACCTTGCTGACGCTTGTCGCCCGACTGCTTTGGGTAAGGAGCACTAGCAATAAAGAATAAACCAGAACTCCCCCACTTCTTCTTTGGCCATTTGTTGCCATCCCGACCACCCTAATACCGAGCACCACCCTACTCAGAGAACTTGTTCCTCTTACCCTGCCATTCCTCAAACTCTGCCAATTTACTCTTTTCATCCTACACCTACTGCAAATGGATAACCTACCTCAAAAAATCTGTATCCTTAATCAGCAAAGCAGTCTTGCTTTTAAGGATCAAATCTCGAGATATCCCAGAAATAAAATTTCTCATCCTCACCCTCATATCAGACACCAAATCTAGAGCATACCCTGACAGTTGATGCAATTTCAAGGCGTATCCTTGACGGTCATTTTTCCCTATTTAAGATTCACAAACTCCTCCATTTTTATTTCCCTCAGCTCCTAAGAAAAGAAACAACGCAGAAAAGTATTAGAAAAGGCCTCCCATTAGGACAACTCCTCAACATTACCTCTATCCCTATCCCACTCCTTGTATTATTGGTATATAATATCTTTGAGCTAATAAGCTACAAAATTCACCACTTCTACATTAGTGGCCTGCATCACTCTAAATATCTTCTCCATTTCATCCTAGAAACCCTAAGAATACTCCTTCACTTTCACATCAGTAAAACTAGGAGGATTCATCTTCATGAACTGGCCAACCCTTATAGCCTCAGCAGATAGAACACCAGATCCATCCGCTTAGCTTGAGCAGAAACCAACTGAGTAATAATAAGAATCGACTAACGAAATTCCGCATTATTCACCTCAGCTTGAGGGGTACTAGTAGCAACCAGAGAAACTCCAGAACAACCAGGGATAGGACCTTGAGATCGAGTGTGAACTCTAGGTGTTGGGCGTACTCCATCAACATCATCCCCATATAGGACAAAAGGATTTCCTTGTGTTCTAGATCGTCGAGGCATGATCTTAAAAGTGAACAAACAAGGATTAGAGGAAATTCTAGGCTTAAACTCCAAGCTTGAAAATAGAATACCAAGAAAGTGAAACATTTCTAAATATCCTGTAGCCTCTCTCTTATGAGTGTGGCACGCTACACACTCCTTAAAGAGACTCTACTAGACACGGCATGGTGGACTCCTAATTGACTAGAACCTAAAGTTCTAATACCAACTTGACCCGACCCAACTTGAGGCTTTATCGTAATGGGCATCCCAAGTCTGACCAGGACTGGAGACCTCCCTTGTTAACCAATCCAACCTTTAACTGCCTACCCTAAGTTGGATAAATTTTGAACATATAACAAGATAGCATAACTATCAAGATGAAAGACTCTAGAATAGGTCTATTACCAGGACTGACCCAATCAAGTCAAACCATCTGAACCCAACCAATAGCCAAACCAACTAAACCATAACCATATGAGTTCCATAATAATTATAAATAGTCCCAAAATAAAAAAGGATCAATAGTAAGTAATTTAGTCCTATGGTATCAGCCTCAATACCAAAGCCAACACCAAGGTAGACACCAATATCGATTCCACCCATACCAACCCATAGTAGTTCCATAAAAGCCTCTAACCAAAAGAATAACAAAATTTGGTTGGGACACGACCCCAACCATAGCCAAAACCAATATCCGTAAATGAACCAGAGTATGAAATAACATCCATGAAATGGAACCTTTTGAAATATGGAAGCTCACCACTTTAATCCAGTAGCTGATCCCGAATGTCCGATAACAAAGCAGGAAGAGTAGAATGGTCAGTTCCTACATCGCGTAGGGAGACAGCCGCTCGAAGATGGGTTAGCGGGTGAACTCTACCATGAACTCAGGATAAGGATAAAATAATGCCAACCAGTAAAACCAAGTAAACGAACTATATGCATATAAACCATACATATATATATAACCATATCTAGAAAGGGAACCTGGTCTAGCATGCATTAAAAACCATTTACCTAGGTATGTGAAGCTTAACTATCCATAACCACCCACGGGCTATATGGGCCTAGTGTAAGACCCTGAATGGGCCTCGATGCGTGTAGCTGCACAAATTGGAGATACCACAAAAGTAAGGGATTCCCTAGTACCTTCACCCTCCCCATGATACATATGTATAATGTACTTTGAGGATTACCGCATACCTCATAGTATCATAAAAGGGTCACCATGTCCTACCCCTCATGTCGGCAATATGAGTTTCCAGTGTTTGTTCATTTAACTCCCACCTTCACGGTTAGCTATCACACCCCACCATTATTTTCCAATTAAAACCATCTTCCAACCAACCAAACCATTGTTATTAACGAGGCTATACATAGTGGTATCATCAAACAGACTATAATTTGCAAGTATTGTCCTTAGCCAAACCTTTTAAAGATCAAGGGAGTCCCAAGTAACCATAAATCACATTACCAATTAATTTGGAGAATCCAATGTACCTCACAAGTGTTCCATTATTATGATAACTTGGGGGATTCCATTGTACCCCAAAAGAATGATTGTTAACCAAAACGATTACATTTTGACTAGTCCAAACCATTTAACCATTTAGGGTTCTATTAATGAGTTTAAACCATGCAAAATTTCCATTAAAATCCAACAATATAGTTAAAACATTCTCATAGGCATTTCATCAAACATATTGGGGGCATAGTATTTCCAAAACCAAAGCCAATTACCAAATAACCATTCTCATGCAACCAATTATCCAAAACCACCATTAAATCATATAAAAGAATAATTAAGAAATGGGAAAACCGTAACAAAGTATTTATAACCCAAAACCCCAAATTATATTCAAAAATCCAAAGACATACAATAATCAAACCATGAAAACATTGTATAAAACCATGACTTTAGTTGGAACTAACAATGAGGGAAGAGAACATGCTTTAAACCAAGAAGATGATGGAAAGAAATCACCAACACACGCCCCAAATTAATCCTTAAGATGAAATCCTAGCCTTCCTTTACCCAAAAGCCTTAGAGAGAATTGTAAAGTGTTTAAGAGAAGTTTCTAAGCGTTAATGACTAGAATAATAGGGAAAATAACCTTTCGATAGGAATATAAGTCATGGGGCCTTATTAGGTTAAGTGGTGAAATATCCAGATTGCCCTCACTTAAACTCCCAAATATCCTGTCAAATGGACATGACTATCCATACCAGTTATACCTTCCAATACGAGTGGTACCCACCACTCGTAGCCAAGGCCATCTCCCTTGGACCTAACACTATCCAAGGTATGACTCACCTCAAACTATGTCGTATCCAAGTATATAACTAATACCCATGATCCTTACCTCTAGCATAATAGAATCCCAAGAGGATTGAACATTGACCACCATACAAGTCCATGATACGACTTCTACCCTGGCTTATAGCTCATGGTGAGCCACTCGTACTCAGATAACTGAAGTAACCAAACAACCAGTATCCACTAATATGACTTATACCACCCAAGCGTACCCATTCCAGAAACCAAATTCAACCCACCAACCAATACTGGTCAGCATATAACTAATCCATATCACACGTATCCTAGTGTATAAGTTGTTTCCCCTAGTCGTATCATGTCCAAATATCAAATATATAGGAAATTTTTAAGGGCCAAAAACCTAGGGTGTTCCATATATTACTTGGATGGACCACGTACACTTGCGTGTGACTTGGGAGCAACATGACCAACCTTAAAAATAGGTAATAGAATAATATAGTCGATGCTAGAATTCCAAAAACCATTGGAGTAAGCCTTAGGATCTTAACTCAGAAAATATCAATAAAGCCAAATGTCCAACTCTAGAACCTTAACCATACCATGGAAGGCCAACCTAACTTTATTTTCATAGCCCACTCAACAATCAATTAACCTTGACAATGGAAGAAGAAATTGACCAAACTCTCCTCCCTAGAAGAGAGAAAACTATTCAGCTAAGCTAGCCACCTATGCTAATAAACAAGGATCATGAGGAAGGGAATTTCAAGTAGATAACGCTAGTCTAGTCATTTATCAAGTAAAAATCAATCAACACTAAAACAATGACAACAATAAACATAGCAATAGTGACACTAGTATAAGGTGTAGGTGGTACCAAGCATGAAAATCAATAACAAATACCACTCTAGGGTCATAAGAAGGCCAATGTGTTGCGGTAAATAAGACTCAAATCCAAATGCTATACCCCTAGAGAAATATAAATACTAAACCATTTAGTTCACTACCAAAGGAAATCATCTATTAGGGTAATCACATAATCGTGAACCTAATAGCGAGGCACATGGAAACTAACATATAAATAATAAGGCATATAATCATCGATAGGTATGAAACCCCAACTCAAATCACACAGAAGGTAATGCCGGAAAATAAAAAGCACACCTCTCATAGTGAAAATCCAAAGTCATAACTCTGATGTGCCTAAAGGAGTATAAATATGAGCAGGTCTAAACTCAAAAGTGTTTGAATCACCAACTAAGCTACTTAGTGAAAACCCTTTCAACGAAGGTGCCACAACACTATGGGACTGATATGGATGACTTGAATGACTAATAACCCCACAACAGGGATACTCTGGGGACCAATGACCAGTTTCTCTATAGTGTAACAAAACTCTAAAGCCCTAATCTGGCGAGAAACACAAGCTAACCCCAATTGGCTGAACAACTAACTTCAGGGATACTCCCTACCGAAATGACCATCCTCTCCACAATCATAAATATATTAGGATCTCTAGGTTATCAATGAACATATGCTAACTTTGTCAGAATAACCAACTTGCATTTGGGGCACTCACTAGACCAATAGCCACTCTCACCACAACCAAAACAAAATCTTAAAATATTTTGAGGTACTCCACCCATAGATCCAGAATGGCACATTATCGCCTAAAGATCCATATTGAATACTCCGTAAGATCTGATAAGAACTTTACTGGTTGTGACCACTACGACAGACTCGAGAGCCACCTATAATCTAAGATGCTACTAAAGTGGAACTAATAGGCTACAAGTGAAGTTTATTCTCACTAGGAGAATATACATGCCATCACTAGTATCCAAACAATATAAACATAAGTGTCTAAACACCCATTGACTAATTCCATATCCTTTATAAGTATAGAATTCTCACATGGAGTTCAATTGGTATTGTAACCACAGCCTTAGGCCCAACAATATATAACTAGTATAATAGTAATTCTATGATCTATGAAACTATGATCCAAGCCATTAAGTCAAATAGTAAACCTTATACTAAAGGATACTTAGCATAAACCATGGTCAATATGTTTATATTCTAGGGTGATATAATTATATAGCTATAAAAAGTATTTCATCTTAAGGGTCGATTCACTTTTTATCCCCAAACTCCTAAATCAGGCTAAGTCATGATATTCAAGTCAGAAACATATCCTATCACACTCATCTAGCATGCAATCTACAGTACACACCATCTCATGTAGAAAAGTAGAACAACGCCCACCTCGATGCTTAATCACATTCCTTTCATCGTCCATAAATTGCTTGTTTTTGCTCCATGATCCTGAAATGTCGTTGCTATCAAAATAATACTCTATACATCAATAGAGGAAAAATGATACCCATATTGATATATAAAAGGTCAGGTCATAATTTAGGTCATAGGCCCTGCCAATGGAATCCAAAATAGAATTTGTTACTAGATCCCTCGAAGGATAAGGAATGTGTGCTCAAGAGTTACATATAAAAGGGACACAAATCGAGGTCCAAATTGGCCTCTAAAATCCAAGGATTTAAGGACCAAATTTCTAAGAATTTATAAGGAAATGGAAGGAAATTTAATATGAGAAAAAATGGGAATTGCCCAAGGAATGTTAATACTAACTTACCTTAGCTTCAATGGATGATTCCCCATTCTTTGCCACTCCTCAAGCTCTCAAAAATGGGGGGAATAGTGGGAAAAAAGGGGAAATTGGGTGGAAAAAAAGGATTTAATCCCCTATAAATTATGCTAAAGCGACTGAATGATTACTTAAGAAATCACCACTTAAGTGATCAAATAATCGCTTAAAAGATCCTCTACAAAAGGCTGACCTCGTCTTAAGAAGTTGAGTGTAGCTTAAGAGACCTTTGCTTAAGAGGTAGGCCATCGCTTACGCGGTTGGGCAGGGTCGAAAGGTGATTGCTCAAGCGATCCCTTGGTCGCTTAAATGACCAAAAGTCCTCTTAAGTGGTTACACCAGTGATGCAAGGCACTAGACTTTGCTAAGTCCAAATGGACTCCAATCGGGTACTCAGAAACTGTGCACACAAACAAATAATGATAACATTCCAAATTTGATAGTTCAAACTCAATAGAACCAAAAAAAAAATCATCTGAGATAGTTTTGACAAAATTTGTATCCCATACTTATAGTTCCATTTTCATAAAATCCACCCAATAGCCCAAAATGAGTTAGGAAGCCTTGGGACCTAAACCAAGGATCCTTCTAGCCTAAAATAAATATTCTAGAGTTGATGGCACTGTCGGAATTATGATCCAAGGTCGTTTACTAGAAATTTTCGTCCGAGACCAATTCCTTAATAATGATAGCTCTAAAATAGGGAAATAAGACTAAAACCCAGATGAATAGCACGATAACCAAACCGATAGTTTTAATTAGTCATAAATACCCTATAGCCAGAAGGCTCAAAATGCCAGAAATGCATGAAAATTAAGGGAATGATTTGGAGGGTCATTATATTTCAACTATTTATTATGAGTTCTGACACGACTCTACCATCGGTTACAGTATGGTTTGGTATTAGTTTTACAATTGAGGTTGGCTATCTATAGAATTACTATTTTTTTGTTACGGTATGGTTACTATGAGTTCCTGAGTCCAGCATCTAGTTATGATATGATCAAGATTTCTTGATGTTGATTTTGATTGTTCTTGGAGTATTGGCAATGGTACTGAGTTCTATTGTACATGATTTATGTGTCTCATCATTATTTCCTACTATTTTTGGTTTGAACACGCGTATGGTATCTCATTATTATCTACTATTTTTAATTTTTACATCAGCATCTGGCCTCTTATTATTATCAATTAATGTCGATTCAAGTCCGGTGCACATCTAGATAGTTTTATCATAGATTTGGGATCAGATGGTTACCTAAGAATAGTTTAGCTACAATTACTTATGCTTTTTACTTTAGCTAATCCTTGTACGAACCCACCAACTTATGGGGGCTTGATAGTGTTAATTGTCTTTTCTGTGTGACTTCTAGGATGAATACCTAATTACGTGTCACGGCACAATTTCCCAAGTCGTAATGGCACCTACTATAACCCACTAGTAGGTAAGAACCCATAGTCTGGAATTTCTAATAATGAACTATCAAGAGAAAAAAAGGAAGAATGCAGAATAAATATAGTAAATAAATGAAATACATAAAATAGTCCTAAAACCTGGTGGAGTCAGTACAAAAGATACTAATATAATAAGACTACAAATGAATTGCTAAATGAATATACTGATACAACCCATATCTAAAAACAACATAGAGACTAGTCTAGTACATAAGAGGAAGAATTCTAATACACTGAACATCGGGAGCTCACCAGTGTCTCCAAACCATAGCTGTTCCACATGACACACACAATGGAAAGAACCCATACTATGAATTGCAGGTTGCAGAAGTGTAGTATGAGTGCCAAACACGTGGTACTCAGTAGGTAACATGCAATTGAGCTCCAAAGATAATATAAATATAAATAACATACAAGTAAGAATGTAAACTAGGCCTAGTTAACAAGCATACTTCATAATAAATCTAATAAGACAATAAGGATAAGTTATTCTATTCATATCAAGAAACTAACATAATAAGGTAATGAGACAATAAGGATAAATTGCCTTATTCTGTCCATACTCTGAGACCCTTGCACTGTATCGTATATCACTGGCCAATATATGAATAAAGAGCGAAAGAAGGAAATATAGATAATAATATACAAGGCAAAGAAATGGATATACAACATGAATAATGAAGGAAGAAAGGGGTATATGGTAATACCATAACTACACATAGATAGATATACTTATATAAACAAATCTAACTCAAAGATATAACCTAAGTCATCAAACTATCATCTCAAGGCCTCCTAATCATAGTAGGAACTATTACTAACATAATCAGGGTCAAAAACCATAATGCCTAACCATGGAGTAATCATGTGTAATACTATAATCTTAAGAATCAGGAATTGGAATTATACCTCGAGTATCAATTCCAATGTAATAAACAACCTGTCATAAGATAATCATAAAAATAACAACAATATAAAGTAATCAACTAGCTCGGACAAACAATACCTAAATTGGTCCCCATAACCAGAAAGGTCCAATCAGTAAAAACAATATACCGCAAATAATATTTATCACTATACCTATGCAACCCCCATAAGGCAGATAAATATAGGCATATACTGTCGATAGGTAATGCATCTACAAGATGAATGAAAGTGAATCAATAATACCATAACTAATCCAAGTACCATAATGTAACCTAGTGTATATGGCTCCTCCAGCTCGACAACTCACAAAGGCTGACTGTAATGCCCCAAAACCTGGTCCCAAGAGTCACACGGTGCTCAAGACTATAAGTAGCCTTAAACTAACCCTGTCTGCCTTCTACTAAATCTGAATCTCATAATAAGGAAAATATAGACATGAAAGTCATACTAAATACAGAAACTTGTCTAAAATAAATGAGTACAATCTGAATATAATCTTCAAAAACCAAATACTGTAAGTCTAAATCAAATCTAACAGTCCAACAAGCCTTTACTACTACTAACAAGAGAGCCACTGGAACAAACCCCCAGCTGACTCGAACTGTCTGAAAAGAATATTGAATTATCTAAGCTAAAAATCTGAATAACTCAGTCCGAGAACTATAAGGACTCACCAACAATCGGAAAGTAGATGGAGATGCTCGAAATTACTCACATTGCTGGAACTGAGCACCTAAACCTACATAATGTATATATGGATCAGTACTTTGTGGGTGTACTGAGTATATGGGAGTGAAATCCACACGTAAAAGCAGTATATTAATCATTATCATCATCATTTTAAAATAATGCATGCCAAATGTAAATGACTCACATAAGCTTGAGTAACTGAGAAACTGAAAACTATAATCACAAGTAGTAAAGAATATTGAATAAATCTAGTGAGTCATAAAATTTAGTTCGAAAAGTTGTGCTAGTAATTTTTCTGTAAAACATATTGTCTAAGTGTAGAAAGGACTCACTTTATAACTAAAATCTGAAAGTTGAAATCTGTAGTTAATATCTTTCTATAAAGCATAATCTGAATAAAGTTGTGAGCCTTTACACTTAGTTTTCTAAAAGCTTTTTTGGTTATTCTTTTTTGTTATACTATAAGCTTAAAACTTTAGGGAGGTTCTTCTAACCGATATAAATCATGTGAGTTAACATGAAGTCCAACGTCTTATTCCCCGATGGGAAAAACCTCACGATGAGGAGAAGTGTCATACTCTTGACAAGGAGTATAACCTAATCTAAGTGATCACATTTGTATCTGTCATCCATATAGAAATGGAAATAATCTGAATTTGACCTACGTTGGCTATGTAGTTCTGTGGAAGTTCGGGCACACTAATCCCACACTTTTCGCTCGGTGCTAAATACTACCCACTTTAAATCTGTATGCTCATTCTATTAGAAATCCACTTTAAAATCTAGCATAAGGGTTATTCTGAAACCAATTATGCATTTATCTAATTAAATCTGTAAGTAAAGCAATCTAATTTCTATAATCTATAATAAATCTGTAAAGTGGATTCCAAATCTTATCTGAGAATCAAAAGATCAAATCTTTACTAAAAAATTAAAAATAAATTGATCATCTGTTGCTTAAAGCATAATCATTCTTGAAATAACAATATTCAATCTTAGGATGACAACCCATGCATCAATCTCAAGTCAAAACATCATAATAATCATATTTGATAATGAAAACAATGATAATACATCTCAAGATCTGGAAATTTACTGCAATATGCATGAAAATATGAAATAGTCATGCAATTCAACTTCAGAATCTCTCAAAAACTCATAATCTAGCTAATAACAACATTGGGTATGAACCCTAATTCAAATATCATGTAATTTCATAGAAAATCATGTAAATTTGTAGTTAAAAGCTAGTTTTGGGAACAAAGATGAAAGAGGATCCTTGTTCATAAACCCCATATACCTTGGTAGATGATTAGGCAAAGAATCTTGAATTATTGATTCCTATTTGAGTTTTTGAAGATGAGTTCTTGATTATCTTGTCTTAGGAATCCTTAATTTGGAGCTTTCTTGGAGAAGCAATGGAGGAATTTGATTTCTTGGAGAAGAAACTTTGGAGCTCTAGGTGAGAGAGAATGGATGAAAATAATCATAAAGTGCTTTGAATATGCAAAATTCCTTATTTATGACGAATTGGGGCCTTGGGAATTGACCAAAGTGTCCCTTTACAAACTTTAATCGAAACTGGAAAAGGTAAAAAAATCTCGATTTAACATGCCACCATGATGCACCACTATCGCAGTGGCTCACTGGAAATAGGACAATTGGGAACTGGAAGTTCTCCGCGATGCGGAGCTATCGCGGTGCACCTTTGGAATGCCATTTAGGCCATTAATGCGATATGGTACAATTGCGTTGGCTTATTGGAAATTGACAACTGGGAAATTAGGCTTCTCCGCAACGTGGGGAAATTGTGGGGGTCCACTGGATTTTGACAATTGGGAATTTACCCTTCACCACGATGCGAGGGTTGTTTGAATAGTACACTGTCAACACTAAAAATTCCATAACTTCTCAACTGAGTATCAGATTTGGGCAAAATTGGTATTGATGGAAAGCTTATTCAATTTTCTACACATTGAAGGGTCTAAATCTGTAAAATTCTATACGTAACAAAAGATATTCATTTTTAAAGCTAATCCTTAACATTTTAGAAGAGAAACTAAGCTAGGAAAAGTATGGGGTATTACAATATCTCTCCTTAGGAACATTCATCCTCGAATGTGGCTAGTTAAACTGAAAATACTGAGGAATCTGAGGCTATAAGCTATCATCCACAACTAAATAACTGTATGACTGAATCAAAACATACTGAGCTACTGAACTGATCTGTGAGTGCATGAATTTACATAAAAATAGCTATATGGCTGAATCTGAGACTGGAAAAGAACTGAATGAAGGAAGACTATTACCTTCGGCTAAATCTAAGTTCATGAAGAAGAGATGAGAATAATTGGCATGCATATCTGCTTCTGCTTCCCAAGCAGCACCCTCAACAGACTGATTTCGCCATAGAACTTTGACCAAGGGAACTTCTTTATTCCTTAGCCTACGGATCTGATGATCAAGAATCTATACAGGAACTTCTTCATATGAAAGGCTATTCTGAACATCTGTACTTTCTAGAGAAACTATAACGGCTGAATCATCCATGCACTTCTTCAACAAAGACACATGGAATACTAGATGAACTGAGGATAAATCTGCGGGTAGCTCAAGCTGTATGCTACCTTCCTAATACGACTCAAAATCCAAAAAGGGCCTACATATCGGGGAATAAGCTTCCCCTTTTTGCCAAATCTCTTCACCCCTTTCATTGGTGAACCTTTCAAATGCACAAGGTCATCAACCTCAAATTCAAGATCTCTTCTTCTTACATCTGCATAGGATGTCTGACGACTCTGGGCTGCTTTTAATCTTTTTCGTATCAACTAAACTTTCTCTGTGGCCTCAAACACCATGTCTGGCCCAATCAAAGCAGCCTCACCTACTTCGAACCAACCAACTGGCGATCTACATCTCCACCCATAAAGAGCTTCAAATAGAGCCCTCTGAACACTAGCATGATAACTGTTATTATAAGCAAACTCAATCGACGGCAAATGGTTATCCCAATTACTTTTGAAATCAAGAACACATGCCCTCAAAATTTCCTCTAGAGTCTGAATAATTCTTTCTGCCTAACCATCTATCTGTGGATGAAAATCTGAACTAAGATAAACTTGGGTACCAAGACCGATCTGAAAGGCTCTCCAAAACTAAGAGGTAAACTGAGTACCTCTATCTGAGATGATGCACAAAGGAACTTCATAAAATCTAACCAACTCCCTGATATACAACTTAGCATAATCTTCAGTTGTGTAGGACGTGTGAACTGGCAAGAAATGCTCTAACTTAGTCAATCTATCTACAATGACACAAATCGAATCATGTTGACTATGCAAATGGGGTAATCCAGTCACAAAGCCCATATTTACCTCTTCCCACGTCCAAGTAGGAATACCAAACTCTTGTAACATACCACCAGGTCATTGGTGCTCTACCTTAACCTATTGACAAGTTGAACACTTGGCTACAAATTCTGCTATATCTCTCTTTATACCGCTCTACCAATAGATTTCCTGCAACTCGTGGTATATCTTGGTGACTTCTGGATGAATGGAATAACGCGTACCATGCACTTCTGCCATAATCCACTGTCTTAAATTATAAACACATGGCACACACAATCTACTTTGATGTCTCAATGCACCATCATCCCCTTGGGAGAAAACCTCTATCTTTTGGTGTTTAACTGACTTTTTCAGTTTGACCAAACTAGAATCCTCATCTTGCTTCTCTTTTACTTCAGAAACTAGAAAAGATTTGGAACTACTCTGAACCCAAACATTCCCTTTAGCTGAATCAACCAACCTAACACCCAACCTAGCTAATTGATGAACTTCTCGAACTAACTCCTTCTTATCATTCTCCACGTGAGCAACATTGCCCATAGACAATCTACTGAAGGCATCTGCCACTACATTGGTCTTGCCCAGATGATGTAACACACTTATATCATAATCCTTCAACAATTCTAACTATCTTCTCTACCGAAGATTCAACTCTCTCTAAGTAAACACATATTGCAAGCTTTTGTGATCCGTAAACATATCAACATGCACCCCATAAAGATAATGCCTCCAGATTTTTAAAGCAAACACAACAACAGCTAATTCAAGATCATGGGTAGGGTAATTCTTTTCTTGAGGCTTAAGCTGCCTTAAGGCATAGGCTATGACCTTACCTCTTTGCATAAAAACACAACCCAAACCAACTCTTGAGGTATCACAATACACTACAAAACCATCAGTACCATCAGGTAACGCTAAACCTAGGGCTGAAATGAGCCGAGTCTTCAACTCCTAAAAACTCTTCTCACAGGAATCTGACCACTGAAACTTAACTTTTTTCTTGGTTAATATAGACATAGGAGATGTAATAGATGAGAAACCCTCAATGAAACGTCTGTAATAGCCAGCTAATCCCAAGAAACTTCTAATATCTAACGAAGAAATAGGTCTAGGCTAATTTTTTACTACTTCTGTCTTTTGGGGATCAACCTTAATACCATCACTAGAAACAATGTGACCGAGGAAAGCTACTGGCCTTAGCCAAAATTCACACTTGTTGAATTTGGTTAATAACAGGTGATCTCAAAGAGTTTGCAACACAATTCTAAGGTGGTCTAAATGGTCATCTTCACTACGAGAGTAGACAAGAATATCATCGATAAAGACTATGACAAATATGTCCAGATACTGTTTGAACACTCTATTCATCAAGTCCATCTCAGGACTACGATCTCAGGACTGAGCCCCACTAGCCTGAGATTAGGCCTTCTGTGCCCAGAACCCACCATCATGCTGAGACTGACATCACCCGATGGCTTTAGGTAAGGAGCACTAGCTATAGAGGATGAACTAGAACTTCTCTACTTATTCTTTGGCTACTTACCACGATCTCTACCCCTTTGCTCAAATGGCCTAAATATCTTCCCCTGCTTCTCACTAAACTCAGCTTGCTTTCTTTTCTCTTCCTATTCTTATTGTATGTACACAACTAATCTGGAGATGTCTATGTCCTTGATCAAAAACACAACCTTGTTCTCAAAGATCAACTTATGAGATAATCCCAAAGCAAACTTACGCATTTTAGCCTTCATACTATAAACCAACTTCGGAGAATACCTAGACAACTAATGAAATTTCAAGGCATACTCCTTAACAGATATTCTACCTTGTCTCAAATTTACAAACTCTTACTTTTTTTCCTCCCTCAACTCCTGAGAAAAGAAACGGTCCAAGAAGGCACTAGAAAAACCATCCCATAATGCAGAGTCAACACCATCTCCCCTACACTTTTTCCATTCCTCATACCATTGGTATGCCAAATCCTTTAGCTAGTAAGCGGCGTACTCCACGCCCTCTATATCTGTAGCATGCATAATATGAAAAATCTTCTCTATCTCATCAATAAAAGCTTGAGAATTCTCCTCAACTGTTGTACCAGTAAATATATGAGGATGCAACCTCATGAACTAGCCAACCCTTATGACCTTAAAAGATAGAGTAACATGAATACCACGATCAGAATGAGAAGTTACCAATTAAGTTAACAGGTTAATGGAGCAAGAAACTTAGCATTAGTAGCCTCCCCTTGAGGAGATAGAGTATGAGTGTCATCTTTGAGAGTAGGATCAATGGGGACAGGTAGAACCCCACAAGGATAGTCAGATGCATCGACCCTTGACCCGATCTGAACTCTAGAAGTAGAGCGTGTCCAATTAATATTGTCCTGAGTTGGGACAGAAGAGTTTTCATGAACATCAGATCTTCTCGGAGGCATGATCTAAAAGACAAGCAAACGGAAATCAGAAGAATCCAGGACCTTAGACTTTATAGCTTTAAGTAAACAAGAAGAAAGTAAAATATTCCTAAATTCCTCGTAGCCTCTTCCTTATGACTGTGGCGCGCTATACACCCTTAAAAGAGACTCTACTTGATATGACTTTGTGGACTAACAACTAACCATACTAGGAATCTCAAGCCCAACAAGGACCGAAGATCACCCTACTACCCAATCCAATCAACCGTTATATGCCCTAAGTCGAATGAATTCTTAATATATAACAAGATAACTTGATCAATCAACACAAAGACTTTGGGATAGGTCCAAGATCAGGACCAACCCAAACAAGTCTAACCATCCAATGCTCAACCAACAACCATAACAAAACCAAAATAATAAGCAAGCCTATATCCATACCATAACAAAATGGAACAATTATAAATCAAATACAGTCATACAGTATCAGCCCTAATACCAATACCAATTCCAAGATGACACCACTATCGACACCACCCATACCAACCTAAAGTGGTCTCACAAAACCTCTATCCAAAATCCAAACAACAATCGACTGGGACATACCCCCGATCATAGTTAAAACTGATGTCTAAGATTAAACCAATGTAAACATAAGAAACCAAAAATAAAAAATGGAGCCTTCCGATGTATAGAAGCGCACCACTTCAATTCAACACAAGCTGTTCCCGAGTCCAATCACTAAGTAGAAGGTGTAGCATGACCAACACCTATATCGCGTAGGGATACAATGTCGAAGACGGTTAGCAGTTAGAGCATTAGCATTTAACTCAAGGATAAGGATTATATAATGCCAATAGTTCAAATCCAATCCAACAATGCATATAATCAATGCAATACATACATATATATACCATATCGGGGTAGGGAACAAGATTAGCATGAACTTTAAAATCATTAACCTAGCTTATGTAGCATGACTGTCACAGAACAAGGCACCCACGGGGTATATGCGCCCAACTCTCCCCTAGCTTAAAGGGCCTCAGTGCGTGTAGCTACACAAACCAGAGAATATCCAAAACCGTATATGCCTATATGGGTGACTCAAACCTCCAGGCACAATCAAGGTGACTTAAGCACCAATACATGTAGTAAGAGGGACTCGAACCTGCCTTTCATATATTTATTCGTGGGACTCAAACCACCCGATCATAAGATACTCGCACTGACTAGCGCGGTTTCAAAGGTTAGTTCTTCGAACTTTACTTTCACGGTCCAACTACACATCCCATTTTAAAGACTAATTTAAAACCATCATTTCATATACACAACTATTAAGTCAATTACTTACCAAAGGCACTTCGTTGGTATCGTCATGCCAACACTACTTATAAGCGTACAACATGTCATTACCATTATCAATCAACCAATAATTCTTTTGACTTTGGGACTCAAACTCATTGTCTATAAAGACACTTATTCAATTCAAAGTTTAGGGTCTCGAACCCATTGTATAGCAAAAACATAAATCAAGTTAGTGTTTAGGGACTCAAACCAATTTACCCAATTAAACCACCAAGGTTACCATTTAAATTATTTTATGTCCAACAAGGCCTTCACAAAACCATTTACCAACCATTTATATTCATTAGGCCAATGCCTTAGTTTAAAACACCATTTAACATGTGACTAGATTATTCTCTTAGGCATTTTTACAAACACTTTGAAGGCATATCATTACCATAACCAAAACCAAAGTAAAAACTATTAAGTTTAGGGTTACCAATGACCCATTTGTTAAACCACAATTACCAAGCACCCACATGTGTAAACCATCACCAAAAACATGTATAAACATAAGTCAAACCAAAAGTAAATAATACTCAACCATATGCAATAAAACCCTCAATTTTAGTTTTTAAAACCACCATTTAAGAATAATAATAACACTTTAAAACATATTATATTTATTAAATAACAATGAGGGAAGAGTCACATGACTTATTCAAGAAGATTCACGAAAGAAACTTGACTCTTGAGCCTCTAAATGAACACCTTTGAAGAACCCTAGCCCCAATTTTCTTGAGAAAGTTTGGAGAGGATTTTTTTAATGTGTTTTCATCTTTCAAAGTATGTTATGAGAGGCCATAATATGTTTTAAGATGTGGGGACTTAAGGGATTTGGGATAGGAAAGGTCTAAAATATCCTTAGCTTAAAAGCTAAAAACATGTGCTTAAGAAAGTACGACCACCCTACCCAAACTGTACTCTATCATATGAGTGGCACCCTCTACTCGTACCCTAGGTATCAACTTAGACCTCAACACTATCCAACATACAACCACAAGGGCCAACTCTTACCCTAGCGTATGACAAGTACCCTTGAATCGTACCCTAAGCAAAATAGAAGCATCTAGGCTAGACATAGGACATCATATGGTTAGCATCATACTTTTAGTACCCCAACATATAAATAGTATGATGCCTTATCATATCTTGGAAAGAAACCAACCAAACAACACTAATCAACATATAAGTAGAGAAACACTAAATAGTACCATATCATACGACTAGTATGCACAAGTCGTTTGATGTCCAAAATGCTTAACTTAAAAAATTTTCTAAGGGTCTAAAGCTAAGGTGTTTCAACATAACTACGTGTCACTAGGATTTGAGTGCACAACAAGTCGATTAGCTTTTTTTTTAGTTCAAGAGGCTTAGTAGTTGATCTATAGTTAGGTTTTATACCATGGAAAGACATAGGGCAGCCCTTCCAACTGGGATTATACATTAGATATCATTAGGGGTGGCAAACGGACGGATTGGATTAGATTTGGACTGATTAAATATAGATCGAGCAAAAATGGTTTGGATTGCAGTCTGCCCATATAAATATGGGTAAATATGGATTTGGTCAAATATGGATTGGGTAAAAATAGTTTCAACCCACATTTTCCACTTAGCCTAAAAGGAGGAAACTTTGAAAGGACTGCTAGTTGTTCAATTTGTACCAGCATACATACAACTATTCACTGGTATAGAAACTATAGCCACAACTCACTGCAATAACTAAACTTTTAGCACACTAGAGCATTATACAGAACACTCAACTGCATACACACAATCAAAAGAAAAAATAGAGGATCAAATGAGATAAGAGAAATAATTCAATAATCAAATCTAATTAACAATATCATCATCCCACTACAACATTATACAGCACCAAACTAACTCTTAATAATCTTAAAGGAACATAACACCAGTTCAAAATACATTTTACCCAACTAACTCTCCAATAATCTTCAGGAGTTAATATGTATCAATTTTGTATCCATCACCCCCTTTAGTTATTTCAACACCAGTTCCATTCCTAATACCAGCCACCAGGATAATCTACTTCAGTCATATACTTAGACAAGAACCAATAATAGGCTTATGGAATGACACCCTCAGAGAACGTGCTAAATGCAGATGTTTAGCAAAGCTGCTGATTGATTTTTGGTCAGATTTTCACAAAACGAACGTCGCTTTGCCTAAAAGCTACTCTACAAGCAGGACACTTGTAATGACGGATCTCTAAATTTCTCTGGATACATGGATTGTAGAAGAGATAATAACATTTTATTATTACTACCTACAAAATATTTTAACAAGAAGATCAGGGTCAAGGTCATTTATCGCACGTCAATAATGCCACTTCTAAATTTAGACAAGATTGCTATAGTGTCTAGATGGGAACAAGGGGCATCTGTAAACCAAATATTACAAAAAATTAAAATCTCCCAGAGAGACGTTCTGCTCTTACTGTTAACCTTTATTCCCAACAATATTGCTACTTGCTAGGACTCTTCAAAAAGGTCAATGGGTGCGCGTCGGATTCTCTAAAATTAATAAAAAACTAGCAATAAAAAGCTAGTAAAGAAGCATAACCATAGAGGGAGAAATGACACAACAACCTCCTTATATTTCTACCGCAACGTTAAAAATTCATCTCTATATATAACACAAATCTCACAAAGTCCACTAACAAAAAAACCAACAATTACATATCAACCAAAGGACCAGCAGTGTTCGTTGGAGCAGTAGAAAATCACAACTAGCTAGTTGGAGCAGCAGAAAAATCACAACAATCATTAAACCTAAAAATACAATAATAATGCTAATTTGTGCCTAGAAGCTGCTACCTAGAATGACTATCAAAGTGTGTGACCAAACGCGATATACAAAAAATCACAAATCCACAATGCACTATTCAGGAGGTATTATTGCAGAAGCCTCTTATTTTACGTCTACATTAGTGCATCAGCTGTAGTTTTTATATGAACCAAAAGACAAATCATATCTAGCAATCACTAAATAAATGACTTACCTTCTTGTCCTATTAATGCGAGTCAAGCCTAGCAAGATATGGTTAGAGGTCTACCACAATTTCATCCTCATCGTTGTCCGATCCATCACAGTCTCAGACTTAAGATATTGAAATATGAGTCTACTATAAGTTATAACATAATAAAATAAAATCACAATATGCAAATAATAACTTACCTTCTTGTCCGCAAATCTAATCTCTAGCACACAACCTTGCTTCGGTATTTGTAGGTAAAATTAAACTTTGAAATTTTCCTATAATACGACCCCCAATACTAAAGGTAGATTCTGAGGCTATAGTCGTAATAAGTACGCTCAATAAATCTCGTGCCATCAATGAAAGCTCGAGATACCTTGCACTATTTTCTGTCCAATATACAAGTACATCTAAATTCGGATTTGCTTTAAGTTTTGGTTCCTCCAAGTACAAATCCAATTATGTTTTGTTTCTACCAAACTCTGACTGATTCTCAAACATGTTGAACTCCTCAAGGACATCCCCAATTTCATTGCTAGTAATGGCTTTCATAGACAAAGAAATAGAGGTTGACGGTATCAAGTATTCTTTGAATAACAATTCTAAATAATCTAAAACTTTTTCAACCTTGGCATCGGCGGTCACAGGATCTATTTTGGAGAAACAAAATTTAACAAACTTCATTTTGTATCGGGGGTCAAGGACAATGGCAATCGATAAGATCATACTATACGACCTCCAATATTTTTTAAACTTTCTTAGCATTAATGTAGCCATCTCATTCATAGTTAAGTCACTACCATTTTCTGCTTCCTTTAACAACATTTGAATTTTCCACACATTCGGCAAATATAAATTTGCGGTTGGATATTTGCTACCGAAAAATTGTGCAGTAATCTCATAAAATGGCTTAAAAAATTTAGCAATAACCTCAACCTTTTTCCATTCCTCCTCAAAAAAGACTATATTTAAAATCAACATCAAGAAACTTATATTGAACATAAGCTTGTTGGTAGAGGAGAGCGCTATCAAGCATCTGGTAAGTGGAATTCCAACGAGTAGTTACATCTTGGCGAAGCTTCTTTGAACACAACAACCCATGATTCTTAATGTATTCCACAAACTTTAATATTCATCCTTCAGAATGTTTAATATGCTTAACACCTTCTCTCACTTTTTCCATAGCTTCATCAGTTTTCTCCAAACCCGTCTTCACTATTAAATTCAAGATATAGTTCCACAACGAATATGAAAGAACTTTTTATCATAAACTAGTGAATGCATTAAAGATAAATGACTCTTTAAATGATCTACCATACCTTTATTGCAACTAGCATTATCCAAAGTAAGAGTTAAAATTTTCTTTTCAATGCCTCACTCCTTAATGAACTCGATTAGTAAAGGACCCAAAATTGCGCCAGAATGTGGAGGCGAAACATGACGAAAAATTAACACTCTTTTTTAAAGATTTCAATTCAAATCAACATAATGAGCGGTTAAACACATATAGCCATTTGATGCCATAGAGGTCCACATGTCTGAAGTCAGACAGACTCTACTAGGAATCATTGCAAGCTCACACTTTAAAAGTTCTTTTTCCCTATCATACAATATCAAAATATCAGCCTTTGCGGTATTTCTCAAAATGGTTTTGACAGTTGGATTTAAGTAAAAATGAATCTTTCTATTTTCTTGATATTCAACAAAGCTAAAGGGGTAATTATGCTTTAGAATAGCAACAGACATCTTCTTGCGATAAATTACTTGATTAATAGATGCACAAACCTGATTTTATCCATTATCCAAGTGCCTATCCATATGACGTTTCATATTTGTAGTGCTAAAAATCTGCTACAAATATTTCCTTACAAACTTGACACTGTGCTTTCGACCTTTTATTGTCACTAACATGAGACAATCTCATAAAAGTATTCCAAACAATTGAAGTGTTTCTTTTAGCTCGTTTTCTTGGGATAAATGAACTAACTTCATAAGATTCCTCATTATCCTCCATCGAAATCTCTATTAAAAAAATAAATTTTAAAAAAGGATATAAATTAGGGGTTTCATAGAAGTTTCAAATTAGGATCCATCTACTACGTTTTCTTCTTTTAGAATTAGCAATAAGAGCAAACTAAAATTTAAGAAATAGTAAGGAAAAAAATAATACCTTCAATGAATGAATACTTGAATAAAGCGCTGAACTTGTAGATGTTCTTCTTCAAAAGAATCACTAAATCACATCACTATTCATTAAATCTGCAACCCATATCAACTAAAGCAGCTCGAGAAATCTTATTTTGTCATCGACTCATCCCTATTTGGAAGTAGGGTTTTGTGAGATCGTTGTTTTTTGAGAACCAGGAGTCAATTTGGAGGCATCCCTATGAGGAAGCAAAGAGAAGAGATCGTTGTATTGTGAAAAACTGGGAGTCAATTTGGAAGAAATGGTCGCAAGTTGTTGCAACTAGGTCTCTATATGGGTACCCATATTTTACCTATTTTGTCCATTAACTTTATGTGCTTTTAAAAAAATTTAAGTCCATATTTACCCACCTGAAATATGAGTGATCCAACTTATTATATATGGGCTAAATTGTCTGATTTTTTTGAATATGGTCAAAAATTGCCAGCTCTAGATATCATGAGCTCACGTGATATGCACCAATTTTAAGAAACTCCCTAATTAAAGGTTTTCGTACTTACTTTAAAAATCTATAGATTGATGTCTCAAACCTATAATTTTAGATATGTTTTTAGTTCATAACCTTAGAAATAAATTTATGTCTACAGATTGTGAAAGTTCTCTCATATGATCTTTACATATTGATTTTGAAATATTTGATCACATACTTTTCTCTTCTCTCCATTTTAATACTTATGTATATTCAGGTGCTTATTTCCAGACTCATGGCTAGGCACATTTTAACACTTCCAGTTACCAGTTGGTGAATCATTCCCATTCGAGGACTTTATGGAGTAAATTAGTGGTTAGGATATATTTTGGACTATTATTTTGTTTTATGAGTAGTTGGGGCCTATGTTCCGGTAAATTATTTCTTCAATCAGTAAAGGCTTTTATTAGTTGTTACATTTCTCCATGGAATTTTAATTGTCTTATTCTATTATAAAATTTATGTATTATCGTCTAGTTCGGCATGTTTATGCTTCCAATTTTGTATAAAAATTGCCTATAAATTTATTAGCAATATACTAGTACCAAGGTCTTATTATCTATCACTAGTGGTCCTAAGTATCGGTCACACCTAGGGTGTAGACTCGGGTCAAGACAAGAAAAGATTGCAGAGTAAGGGTCAACAAGTTAGCTTGGACCCATTCTTAATCAAACGCGTAAAACACATCTTCCCCTGGGCCTCCGGCATGAGATATTCTGAGTTGATTCATATCTTAGGTTCCATGAATTCATTTCAGCCTTTTCTTCACTCAGTGCTTGAGGAGTGTTACCTATGACTCATCTACAATTTTCCATAATTTGAATCTAGTATTTATACTGACTGTGTAATTTGTCCCATGTCGTGGCTTCAAACTCTGTTAAGCTTTACTTCAGTTTGAATAAAGTGATAGATCTCTCGACACTTAGTCCCTTAGTTAAAGCCTAAACAACCCATTCGTCTAACACTATCAAAAACTACATCTGTTTCTTTTGGAGCTCATATTAAACTCTTAAAGCAGTTTAGTGTCCCCTTCATCTATCTTAAAGATATCCCCATCTTCAGGGCTATACTTTCATGGTTCCAGTATAAGCCCTAAGAAAGCTATCTACCAATATGTTAAAGGAATAAATATAATTTCAAATAGAAGAGAGTACAAAAGTTTCTCCCAATAAGGTTTACCAAACTTCTTGATCATCATCGAATTATCCTTCTTCATCGTTAGATCATTCCGATTCATGATTATTGTAAAGAAAAATAGGTGCTCTTGAGGATCAAAAGTCCTATCATACTTAGCAATGTTCGACATCTTAAACTTTTAGAATAAGTCGGGTCACCACACTAGCCTGGTAAGGCACCTTATCATAGCTCTTAGAGTCTGACCCTTTGACTACGAGAGGGACTCTAAAAATATATCTCATGAAATAATTAAGCTTTAAGCCCTGTGTCTTCATCTCCATTCTTAGAAACTCTATCAGAGATGTCAGCGAAAGGGCTTAGGGTTGGGGCCTATCCCCTGATTTTCCAATTTTGTACCCTTTAAATCTGTCTTTGAGCTCTTTATCATTATCCTTATCATTTTATTTGGAGGAGTTCCAATTTTCTTGAACAGGACCACAGTGAAACTCATTCGTTTGACTGCCTTTAGCTTTTACCCTCGCTATTAGCTACTTCTGACTTTTAGAAAAGCTTTTAAGGATTTTATGGAGACTTTCTAAGTCACCCGGCCTTCCTTATGTCTCTTTTTATTCTTCTAAAAGGTTATGGTCTCTTTTTTGAGTTTTCACATTTGCCAAGTCCATGTTAAATAACGGATGCTTGTCACAACGGTGAGTTGTTTGACACGTTGCAATCGATCAAGCCTAGAGGTTGAGTCCTTGTTGCCTTCTCACTCATAAGCATATCTTTAGTCCATGCTTTGTTGTTGTATATGAGCTTACAAATCAAGCAAGCTAACAAAAACAAATAGGATTAAAACCCATAGTTGCTCTGACCTCATAGTGGGCACCAAACTATTTACCATGGATTTGATATATTTAATTTGTAAGTGAGTCAATAACACGTGTTATGATTCAACCTTATTTTAGATTTAATTTATTAGCAGTTACGTTCTTGATGATGAAAGGGAATGATTAATAGCATACAAAAAGAGTAAATAAGTAAGGCAAACAAATTTAAGCGAGTCGAGGCTATTCACGAGTATGTTCGAGAGGTAATATGAACTATCCTAGAGGTCTATTGCACTAACAACAATTACGCAAATATTCAAGAGTAAAAAAAAAGCTTGAGGGGCAAGTAATAACTATTGTGTTGATTGTGAGAGTGAGAGAGTATATCCCTTGACGGGTGAGTAATAACAGCTAATTATAGTTTACAATCTTATGCAAGCACACTTGTCATTCATAAGGTGTCTGATTGTAGCCTATTATTATATAGTACTAGAATGTAATGACCCATGTAAGCATGGATCTAATGTTGGAGGATTTTTGTGAGTTAAATGTGCGCAGAGACATATATGATTGGCAATAGTTTTTATAGTAGTGACTACATTATTTACATTAGATCTTTACATTCTATACTATTTACATAGTGTTGCATTGTCTTTGTTGTAGTGTTGAGACAACGCCTATCAAAAGTACCTGTAGACCTCTTAGTCTTTTTTTATGATAATGTGTTTTAAGTTTTTGTTTGCTAGTTTTCGGGTGATAGTTGCGGTGATGCTAATTGCATGTGTTGTCTTTGTTAGTGAAAAACATGATGAACAACTTTGCTTGAAGCTTATCCTGGTTTTTCAAATAACCTTTTCAGTTAGGTGGTGAATGTCTTCCCCAATAGTCTTATGTTGCACAAGGTGAGGGGAACCAATTTTTTTCTGCAAGTTCCAAAGTCTTTATGTATTAGAAACAAGATCTAAGAATTCGCATCGACAACGAGTATATGGAGTATTTTACCTTGACATATGGTATCTCATAGAATTCTGCCAAGATGAGAGATAATAGTTCTCCAATTTGGTCTGAAGTTATTATTATTGATGAGCCACCATCATCCTGAATGTTAACCTCAAATTGACATTTGTTATGGCAATAGAAATTAAATTATGTTTTATATTTTAATAATGTATAATGTAACTTAGGTGATAAGATAAAATATTGAGGATTAAATTACCTGTAAAAGTTATGATACATTGAACATCAATAAAATAAATAGAAAGTCACTTGGTTTTTAAGTCGATTAAGGTAATAATCCAACCTTTAGAGCACCATCCAAACATTCTTATTTACATCAAAGAAACTCTAGCTAAAACTAACCAATAGAACATTCACTAAATTTGGCACACTAAAATAAAAATTACTTATAGGCCTAGTGATGAAGGCTTGTAAAACTATGAATCGCTAAAAGTTAGGGGAAGCTTGTAAGATCATAATTGATAATATCTCCATGTTAGTACATGGCAATTCAACACAAGCTCAATCAACTTTGAAGTGAATTTCAACTAATTATTGGACTCCTCAGGCAGCATAAAAGTCAATCACAATACACTGTCAATTCTTCAAGATTCAAAGCTTCTCTAAGTAAGTATTGATCTATATTACACCGATCCAAGTATGAAGTTGAAAATTCTTGAAAAGTAACATAAGAAGTATATCTCTATTAGAACTTCAAATCATGTAGAAAATTAATTACTTACAAGGGCATGAAAAGTTCCAATTAAACAACAAAAGACTCCTACTAAATTTACGTTATGAACAAATCTCCTTGCCAATTTCAGAATATGTAGGAATGATCATTTGCTCCGAATATTTGACTTAAAAAAAGTAACTTAAGGATATTATAAGTGGACTAATTAATATGAATTCATATTATAATCGACTAAAGAGCAATAAACTTTTCACTAAAATATTCTTTGATCACAACATTTAAAATCATAACCTCGAGCTAAAAACAAAGCAATCATAATCATCGAAAAACATGATCTGCTTCCTATATCTTAATAAATAAGAATATTATTCAAGTTGCATACACCACAAAGAGAGTAAATAATAACAAGGAAAAAAGTTTTCAGCCAAGTCAAATTTCATTGTTTATATGTTAATAAGAAGCGCATTATAGAACCAAAATAAGTGGCAACTTATATCATGAAATATTTTGTTACCTCTTTTTGATAGTGAAGTAAATTTTCTCATTAGATTGAATTTTTCCATTGGATAATCATATAAATGATCCTCAATGAGAAATCACCAATCCATTTTCAGAAGCTATTAGTATTCAGAAAGTTCTAATGTTGCAGCTATTTATTGCATGTTTAAGGATAACTATTGTTTTATTAGCTTTTGAGAGTACATAAATTACATTAATCTAAGTGTAGGAGAAGTCATGTTTCTTGTGACAAAATAATTAACAATTTGAAATGATTATCTCTATTATTCAGGAAATAATGGTCAAACAATACACAATTTATTTAGCAGTTGGAGCCTAGAAGAGCTGAAATATTATGTTGTAGCTAAGATTGATACTCTAATAGCATACCCTTTTATCAATTCGAGGCTTCACTATTCTAAATTTGTTCTTGAAAAACATAGATTAACAGAGAAAATTGAAGACTTCATCAAATCGAAAATCCAAAATATGTAAAAACAAAATAAAAAATTGAAGCTGTAACGATTCGTAAGCTAAATCCATTGCAAGTGAAGAACAAAATCAATGAACTCATAAATTTGATGTACTCAGAGTAATATAAATCTTTTTCTTCTTTCTCTTTTCTTTACAATAATGAAATTTAACTTTTCTTAGTTGAGAATAAGTTAAAAATTTGATCTTTATTTGACTTTTTAAGGTGAAGACGGGAAAATTTTCTTTCATTTATAACATAAAAAATTCTGAAGCATCTTTGAAGTACTAAAGCAAAGATCGAAAATATAAAAAATGATCAAACCAATTAAAGCCGCATAGATTCAGTTTTTGGGAAAGAATTCAAAGCAAAGTTAAAATTTAAAAAGATAAATCAAAAATATGAAAAAAATTGATGCAAGATTACATACACCAACCTTTCCCCTAATTTAGATGTAAGAACAAAGAAAAAGATGAAAGAAAAAAGAAAAATATTTGTGAGCCAAAATCAGCTTGGAAGTAGAACAAGAGAACAAATACAAAATGAATTAGTGTGTTTAGTTCATATGTTATGTTATGTTATTATTTAGAAGAAATGAACTGGAAATAAAAAAAAGAAAAGAGAAGAAACGAGAGGAAAGAAATGCAAAAGAGGATAAAGGTGAAGCGTTTTTCTTGTGACACATAAAGGCAACTCGAGTAAATTGATGACACGTGTATATCATCTACGAAAAGACAAAAATATCCTTAGAGTTTAAGCAGATGTTGAAATCTAGCCTTTTCTAATATAGTTGTAAAAAGTAGCCACTAAAGTTGTTCGAGAATTGCTAAAAGATACTTAAACTTTGCGGGCGATTTATTACCCTGCAAAAGTGATATAGACCGTTGTAAATAGATCATTTTGAACTATTTTGTCATCAACCTTGAAATCATTTTAGATGCATAAGGGTCAATTTTTTATTTAATTAATCAACTAAATTAAATCATAGATCTAGGGCGAATTTAACCCAATCTGACCTTTCACCTACCCACCCATATCCGATATTCCCTCCTCTTCTTTTCTTTCTTTCTAATTCTCACTTTACTCTCCTTTTTTTTCATCGACTAAGGCCTCATTTGTTTGCACTTAATGGAGATCTGAATCTTAATGGTTCGGACTTCAATCCATTAAGTGCATTTTTTTTTATAAACTACCTCTTAATGTATCTGAAAGCCTCTGAATCAAATATGAAAAAGAGTCTGAATGATGTTAGACACTTTTTAAAACATAATTTATTCTCTCAAAACTCTCTTTAAATATTTTAATTATCACTCAAATAATATTCAGACTCTTTTTAAAACATAATTTATTCTCTCAAAACTCTATTTAAATATTTTAATTATTACTCAAATAATAATTTTGATGTTTAAGTTTTATCTAATATTTTTTTCATATAATATAATATTTTATTATTTTTAAAATTTGAATTACATATTTATTACGAATAAATATATTACATACATTTGAATGTTAAAAAACAAACATTCTTAATCATTCAGTATTCAGATCTAGAAACATAATCTTAATCATTCAGATATTCATTCAGATTCAGACGTCTTAATCTTTGAAAAAAACAAATGCACCCTAAGCTTGGTTGGTGAATTAACAATGTAGTGTACATAATTTAGGAACTTAATCGGTGGATTTTTTGAAGAATTGAAAAACATATTTGGAAAGTGCTTACCTCTTTGGGCCAATTCAATTGAGAATAACTTGTGAAGATAGTAGCTTTTTTTTTTCAAAGCTCCAAGCCTGTTTTAATGGAGATTTTAAAAAATTAATTTTATTAAAAAGAAGGGAAGATATGTGTTTAAAATAATTGATCAAAAAATTTATGCGTGACATTTTTTAAATGGTGCTTGCAATAAATTTTCAACCTCACATGCATCCTTTGCATAAATGTGAATTTAGCTAAAAATCAATTAAAACAATTTATTTATAACGGTTTGTAGTACTTTGCTGAGGTAATAGATCGCCTATAAAGTACAAATCTCAAAAAACTTCAATGATGATTTTATAATAACGTGCAAATTGCTTTGAAACTCACGTAAACCCACATTGCTTATCTACCCAAAAATCAAATACCGATTCCCGTAACTCTTTTATCCGAATCCGAGGTACCATTACCAAATAATAGGGAAATAGTAAAATAAATCGGAAACTCCACAACGGGATTCAGGAGACAGAGAGAGACAGAGAGAGAAAGAGAGAGCTCCACTTCGAGAAATTCCTCTTTTGGCACATTCCCCTTCATTCTCATTAACCGGAGGGCAAGACAATCTTGTCTGATCTGGCACGCACAAACACACACAAAAATCTGCTTTCTATCAAACCCTAATTCTCTATTGCGATCTTCATATCTATTAGACCTCTGTGTGTTACAGTGAAGAAGAATTTTGGGATTAATCGATGATCGAAGTCTCTGTGACTTCTCGAATTGAAGTCACTGGTTTTGGAAGACAATGAGCTCTGGTGAATAATCTGTTGCTATTATTATTATTGCTACAAACGCCATGTGGTTCTCCTTTTGGAGATCCAGAGACCGATTCTCCTTGGATGAATTCAGGTAAGTTTCTCGCTTTACTGGAAATAAATGTGGAATACTAGTGGCTATATATACTTGGAAGGTTCTGGAATCATAACGATTCGATCAAATATAAAAACATTGTTTTTACAGTAAGTGTATAGCTGTTGTTAATTACAGAAGAAGGTAATACTAATGGATTATTTTTATGAACAAAAGTCAAACTGGTTTTAGACTATGGAGCTAAAGTCAACCTTCTTTTCTTCAAGTCATAAGCGGGTTTGGACACCCCATTATCCACATTATATAGCTAGAATATTTACAGATCACTGATGAGTGGACACTGCTCTTTATATTCCCCTAGTATGAAGAGCATTATTATATGTGCCGGACATAAAATGCTTAAAAATGTAAGTTGAACTTGTAGATCTTTTGGTTGTACAACCTTCACCTTGATCTGATACTACTAAGTCAAGGATTTCTTGGAAATTTATTCATTTTACTACAGATAAGCAATACAATAGAGGTTCTTTGCTTGTGTCTTCTACGATTGCCCCCGTTTTGACTATCCTGAAACATATATAGATGCATTTGTTGAATTCAGAAGAGGATAATAAGTTGTCCACAATGTACTTAACAACCATAAATGATGAACTGACCACAATATGGCGTTCTGCTTATTTTTGCCCTTGCTCTTTTTTTTTTTTGGCTGCATTTTACCTTTTCTTATAGGTACTTCCCCCCCCCTCTTTAATTGTGGGAGTAAAAAAGATGTACATAGTTTGGGGGATGAATGTAACGATCCACAAACAAGGTGTCCATGACCGGGATACACAATGATTCTCCTATTACATAATCCCATCACAATCTATGTATGCCACATATCTCAACACTTAACACTTCTATGTAGTAATATTAATATAAAGGGATCCTAAATCAATATGCATGTCCTGATACAACAATAACACACCTAGTGTATTTCCACAAAGTGGGGTCTGGGGAGGGTAAAGTGTACGCAGTCCGTACCATTATTTCAGATGAAGTAGAGAGGCTGTTTTCGATAGACCCTCGGCTATGCCCTCAGATGAACTAGAGAGATGGTTTTCAATAGACCCCCGGCTCAGAACATATAACAGTATAACAAAAAAAAAAAGCAAATAACAAAATGGGATAATACACCGCTATTTAATAAAAGAAACAAGACACCCATAGGGTAATACTATAAACTACTACAACAACAACAACACAAGAGTGGGGTCTGGGGAGGGTAAGGTGTACGCAGTTCATACTGCTACCTCCGAGGTAGTAGAGAGACTATTTTCGATAGATCCCCGACTCAAAGTAGAGAACAGTAAATAAAGGGATGGAAAGCATAATAGAAAATCAGGAATAAGAAATAATAAAATAGACATCAGAGAAATATGAAATATGAGAAATAAGGGCGACACAGAATAAGAAAATAGGTACTAAGACATAAGACCTAGTGCACCCACCTAGTAATAACCTACACTCCCATAACAAGGACCCTATGAACACGGACCTAGGCTTACTAACCCGGCTACACAAGACTCTCTAGATTGCAAGCTACAACCCACACACCCGCATTAGCCTTCTATCCTTATCCGCGACCTCCATATCTTCCTATCTAGGGTCATGTCCTCAGTCAGCTGGAGCTGCCCCATGTCATGTCTAATCACCTCCCTCCAGTATTTCTTTGGCCTACCTCTACCCCTCCTAAAGCCATCCAAAGCAAGCCTCTCACACCTCCGGACTGGGGCATCCGCACTCCTCATCACATGGCCAAACCATCCAGTCTTCCATCCCGCAACTTGTCTTCCACTGAAGCCACTCCCACCTTCTCCCGAATAGTCTCATTTCTTACTCTGTCACCTCTAGTAAGCCCACACATCCAACGCAACATTCTCATTTCTGCCACCTTCAATTTTTGTATGTGCGAGTGCTTGACTGGCCAACCCTCCGCACCATACAACATGGCCGGACGGACTGCCACTCTATAGAATTTGCCTTTAAGCTTAAGGGGCACCTTCTTATCACACAACACTCCCGAGGCTAGCCTTCACTTCATCCAACCTGCTCCAATACATTTAGAGACATCTTCATCAATCTCACCATTCCCCTGTATCGTAGACCCGGTAATACTATAAACTATTTATTCGTAATCATAGACATCAACAAAACACTACGAACAAAAAACTACTTAGGCATAGATACAAATAAAACACTCTTCCCTACTATTTCAGATGTACTCCTACCCACTAACTCTCTACCCTAATCCGCATCCTCCACACCTTCCTATGTATTAAAACTCATTTTAATTTGAGTAATTTTTTCACCAATAAATATAATTCAACTTGGTCACTAATAATTTTGTTGTCTTCTTACATAATGTGTATATTTGTTGCCCTTGAAATTCATAGAGACATGTCCTGATAGGGACCAAAAACAAACCACAACAACATACCCAGTGTAAGCCTACAAATGGGATTTGGGGAGGATGGTGCAGTGTTGTGAAAAGCGCGGAAGCGCTCGCTTAAAGCTTGAAGTAAAGCGAAGCGACAGTGGGTCACTTTTTACACTTGAAGCGTTGGGGCGAGAAAAATGCTCTTGCTTTATGTCCAGAAGCGAGAAGTGCTGAAGCAAAAAAAGCGCAGAGAAGCTCGCTTAAGTGGATATTTAAGGGTTTATTGCTTTATTTAATTTATTTTTGTTAAAACCCTAAAGTGACTATACGACTGCATTGCTGTTGCTGTGACTTTTCTGGACTGCTGAAGGTATGCGACTTCTTCTTTTCTATTTCTCTTCTTCTTCTCGTATTAGGGTTTTCTATTTTTTTTTTTCTCCTTTATTACTCTTTTTCATCTCTGTTTTTTTTCTCTTCTTCTCTGTTTTCCAGTTCTGTTTTACTTTTTTTTGCTATAGGCAATCTGACTTCCAACTTTGTTTTTTCTTTGTTTTTTTTCTTCATTTTTTTCTTCTTCTCTATTTGTGTTGGTTGATTACGACGTAAGACTGAGTTTTAGTATTTTAGTAGTTTGCTTGAGTGCTTGTTATGACTATCTATTCTCTTTTTAATCTGAGTATTGAATGATTATGTTATTTATTGAGCTCTTGGTTATTTATTTATGCATGTTTAATATTTTTAAATTTTGTACTAAATAACGCTTTAATGGAAAAAAGTGTGCGCTTCGCTTCACGCTTCTTTCTTTTGTGAAGTGAGCCCTCGTCGCTTTTTTTTCGCCTCTCGCTTTTCAAAACACTGGGGTGGTGGGTACATAGACTTACCCTATCTTGTGAAAGTAGAAAGACTGTTTCCGATAGACCCTTGGCTCTAAGTATAGCATAATAAAATCAAGTATCGAAAGGAAAATATAGTAGTGAAGCAGTCGTGCTGAACATAATGGAGAAGAGAAATAGTAGCAACAACATAAAATATGGTTATGGAAACAATGGAAACAACTGGTAATCATAAAATTGAAGAACAAGATAGTGTGTGTGTTACTATCATTATTGCTAAGAGAGAGAATGGATCATGCTCGACCACCTTCTAACCTTCTACACGTTCTTTGTATCGAACTCCGAGTGTGAGCCTCTATTTCATCCACCCCACACAAATACGATGTGAAATATCATCATCAATCTCCCATTTCCTTGATTATTGACCGATTATTGACCCAAGATACTTGAAACTTCCTTTTGATATTAAACCCAAAATATGACCACCAAAAATGAGATAAGGTGAACGAGACATAATGAAGTACATGACATGGCATAAGCCTCTTCAGCATTTTGAGACCACCAAAAATGAGATAAGGTGAACGAGACATAATGAAGTACATGACATGGCATAAGCCTCTTCAGCATTTTGACAATATACAATCTCTTTGGGACGCGAGATGTCTAAATGAGAGAATGTAATAAATGCTAATACTACCACTAAACATAAGTGGGGCTCACCGGAGAAAGGTGGTGCTCAAACTGCGTCATCCAGCTGTACCGTTTGATCTATAAAGGAATCAACAAAGAAGATGGAGTGAGTACATACGTACCCACAAGTCTCATGATCATTCGAATTTTCTCATAAAGGTGGGGCAAGTATTTTTTGTAAGAAAACATGCATTTAATATAAAGATCATTCTTTAGTAAAGCTAGGTTAATAATAATAAAATTCAAAGCATAAACATGTAGTAATCATTTTTAATCCCCTTTTGAAATCCACCTATTGCCCCTAGGCCAAAAATATAATCTTATACCGGGGTGGCTCTACGTATATATTGACATGTCACGAACTTCATCCAACCGTAATGTCGTATGTAGGGGTGTAGATAGGTTGGGTTGGTTTGGTTTTTCATTTACCAAACAAAGTCAATTGTCTCAGTCTTTTACATTTACAAACAAAACAACAAAAATCGGGTTTCTCAATCTTAGTTTTTCTTGATTTTTTTTTTCCTCATTTTTTTTTTATTTTTTTTCCTACCAGGCTCCATAGCACATAGCATGTAACTAATGCTCCAATTGTTTCTTTGGTCCTAATAAGATACAACAATTAAAAGGTTCTTTCCAAGAAAATAAGAAAAAATGTTAGATGAGTCTTGGGATTATGGTAAAATATAGTATCACTAACAAAAAGGATAATGAAATCCCATTATAGAATTACTACTAATAGCATAATGAAAATGAACATAGTCTAAAAATACTAATCATGCTAAGATATGTACTACTAATAATTATTAATTACACGATTAAAGATTAAAGACAAATTAAACTAAGCCGTGCATTTTCTCTGTCTAAGCGAGTACAAAACCAAAAGAAGTTATCCAATGCTATTGCCATTCCCCATTCTGAATTAAATTTCTTTTGTTTAGTATTGATTTGATTTTGATTTGGGCTTTTCATTTGAGTTGTATAAATTTATGTGCTATGAAACTTATTGGACCATTCAAAAGTTTCAGGTTCAAATCGGAAATAATATGTTAAAGCCAAAACCTATTAAAAGTTTAAGAAATACTTATAAATTACTTTGGTACTTCGAAGGTTGGAATGATTTCTATTGGAATATTAAGCTTCTTTGCAGCAGATTCAGCCACAAAATTATGCATTGTACTATCTATAAGGATCAAGACTTGTCACTGGCTGGTTGACCCTTGAAGTTTCATTGTAACACCGACGGAGGTACCCAAAATTGCATGAATAGAAATTTCGAAGAAGTCACCTTTTGATGATTCAAAATCGTCAACATTATTGTCTAGTTGTTCAATATCCTTGAACTACATTAGTGAAAAAATTGTGGATTTATATTTGTCTCGGAGCAAATTTTCATAACAATGGTAACAGAGTCCTATTAAGATTTGGGAGAGGGTGGCCAAGCGGAGATTGGGAGGGTCGTGTCTATTTCGGAGAATCAGTTTGGATTTATGTCTGGTCACTCGACGAAGAGGCAATCCACCTGGTGAGGAGATTGGTGGAGCAGTATAGAGAAAGAAAGAGGGATTTACACATGGTGTTCATCGACCTGGAGAAGGCGTATGACAAAGTCCCTAGGGAGGTTATTTGGAGATGCTTGGAGGTGAGAGGGTCCTGGCGGTGTACATCAGAGCTATTAAGGACATGTACGATGGAGGGAAGACTCGGGCGAGGACGGCAGGAGGAGACTCAAACATTTTCCGGTCGAGACAGGGTTGTATCAGGGATGGACTCTCAGTCCGTTCCTGTTTGCGCTGGTGATGGACGTGTTGACGCGGAGTATTCAAGATGAGATGCCTTGGTGTATGTTATTTGTAGATGATGTAGTGCTGATTGATGAGATGCGGGGGCGTGTGAATGAAAAATTGGAGGTTTGGAGGCAAATCCTTGAATCTAAGGGGTTCAGGTTGAGTAGGTCCAAGATGGAGTATATGGAATGCAAGTATAGTGACTTGAAGCAGGAGGACGAAGTGGTGGTGAGGTTGGATTCCTAGGATGTTTGTAAGAGGGATAGTCTTAAATATCTTGGGTCTATGATTCAGGGGAATGACGAGATTGATGAGGATGTCTCTAAACGTATTGGAGCAGGTTGGATGAAGTGGAGGCTCGCCTTGGGAGTGTTTTGTGATAAGAAAGTGCCCCTAATGCTTAAAGGCAAGTTCTACAAAGTGGTAGTCCGTCCGGCCGGCCATGCTGTATGGTGCAGAGTGTTGGCCAGTCAAGAACTCCCCCACATTTAAAAATTGAAGGTAGCAGAAATGAGAATGCTCCATTGGATGTGTGGATTTACTAGAGGGGATAGAGTTAGGAATGAGATTATCTGGGAGAAGGTGGGAGTGGCTTCGGAGGGAAGACGAGATGCGGGATGGAAGGCTGAGATGGTTTGGGCATGTGATGAGGAGGGGCCGGATGCCCCAATTCATAGATGTGAAAGGCTAGCTTTGGATGGTTTCAGGAGGAGTAGCGGTAGGCCGAAGAAATACGAGAGAAAGGTGATTAAACATGACATGGAGCAGTTACAGCTGACTGAGGACATGACCTTAGATAGGAAGTGTGGAGGTCGCGGATAAGGGTAGAAGGCTAGTGCGTGTGTGGGTTATAACGACATGGTTTGGACATGTGATGAGGAGGGGCACAGATGCCCCAGTTCGTAGGTGTGAGAGGCTAGCTTTGGATGGTTTTAGGAGGAGTAGAGGTAAGCCAAAAAAATACTGGAGAGAGGTGATTAGACATGACATGGAGCAGTTATAGCTGACCGAGGACATGACTCTAGATAGGAAGGTGTGGAGGTCGCGGATAAGGGTAGAAGGCTAGTGCGTGTGTGGGTTGTAACTAGTAGTTAGGGAGCTCTTGTGTAGCCGGGTTAGTAATCCTAGGACTGTGTCTATTGGTAGGAGCCACTAGTGTATGCTACTACTAGGTGGGTGTCCTTTTCTTATTTCTTATTTCCTGTTTCTTATTTTCGTATTGCTCTTATTTCGTATCTCTCTCATTTCTATTTTTATTATTTCTTATTTCTTATTTCGGTTATTTCACCCCTCCTGTTTCATGTATTACTACGACCTTGTTAACTATTCTCTATCTTGAGTCGGGAGTCTATCGGAAACAACCTCTCTACTTCTTCGGAGGTAGCGGTAAGGACTGCGTACATTTTACCCTCCCCAGACCCCACTTGGTGGGAATACACTGTGTTTGTTGTTCTTGTTGGTAACAGAGTCCTATGACCATCTGATTTTTGCATGCAACATCCTTACTTGGATTTCCTGTGGTTGGAATGTTGTCTGGCTGGTCAGTAAAGAGCTTTTGGCGTATTGATTTGCGGTGGAAGGAGAGTTCCTGATGTGTTTTTGGCAAAAGGTGTTTGTAAGTTAAGCTTGTTAATTGTGGTCCAATTTGACCCTCTGGTGCTATAATGTAGGCCTAATTTTTGCTCAAATTCAAGGGCTAAGCTCATGACTCCATACACTTCTCTTGGTTTCTGAATTCTTACATCAGATTTTAATTGCTCTGTAACCCATTTAAGAGCTCACCAATTTTATAGTATCTGGTCAATTTGTGACTTGATGAAAGCTTTGCAAATTCTTGAACAATACTTGTTGCTCGGATACTATAAGATGTTTGTTCAGATTTTGGTCTTTGTATTACCGAATGTTCCTGCAACTCCTTAACAAGTTCATCCTATTTGATCTCGCTTAATCCAAGAGAAGAGGTCAAGTGTCTCCTTCAAGATGCATCATTGTGATAGCTGACTTTATGATCATCCGAACTTTGATACTAACACAAACATTTTTCTGCCTTCAAAATCCCTCCTCTGAGATCACTGCCTTCAAATTGGGAGTCCCATACTTGTATGTAGTCTCCGGGACCACCATGGACTGCCAATATCGTCATCTTCTTGCCAAATGGATTTTCCTCGGGTTGACTGCCTCTACGACAATGCACCTATGCTGGAGTAGGTAAAATATGTACTAATATGGTTTTGGAAAGGATTGGATCTTTCATCTTGTTGGGAGTGTCTAGTCTGTGTTTTCAATAGAACTGTCTGTTTTCTGCTGCCTTTGAATATTGTGTTTATCATTTTGCTCTGGTACCAAAACTAATAGTAACTAGAGGTAGAGAACAAACGTAATAGAACAGTAGAAGATAATTTATTGGCAATAATCTTAAACACAATTACACCAATAAAGTTGTCCATCTGGAGAGGACGACTCCAAAATTAGTAATTTATAACGTGGATTACCTACCCAGACTAGTCCTAATTACATATTTATAGAACACACAATAGGATAAGATCGTACAACTAAAAATTAAGAATAGAATAAACTGTTGGAGCAGTTTCAGGAAGCATTTGTTGTTTGGCAGTTTCGCCAGGTGTGCACTTTAAAAACTGTTGAATTTGTACTTCAAGACTTTTTCAATTCTTTAGCATCTTGTCAATATTTTTTTCTGGAATAAGTTTTGAGAGGTGGGCCTGTATCGTTTGTTGCTTCTTTTATGCACATCTGGATGTAACCATAATACTTTTTCAGTGCTGGTTTTCCTAACATCAATATATTTTCCAATTCAAAAAAAGAAAAAGAAAAAAAGAGATGATCCTATCTCCAATTTGCTTTACCTCTGAAACCCCTCTCTTAAGTCCTAGCTCTAAACAATTCCTACCCTATTCCTACTTTTATCTCTCCTTAATATCATAGTTTATAATCTGTGATGCCTATCTCTCTAACCTTTTGCATGTCGTTTAGTTTCCGCTAGGCATGCAATATTAAGTCTCCTCTTTTTTAAGGTATCCGCTAATTCAATCGAGCCTATATTCCAGCTACCTTTCCAAATCCTACCATCTAGGAATAGTTTCTTTACCCTCATCCCTCTGTGAACGAGGGAACCCTTCCTTATTTTACGCCATATCTCGGTGCTGAAGTGGCGAGACTAACTTCTCTGTTTTTGTTATAGTTGGCGTGACTAGCTTCTCTACTCAGATTTGTCCATTACTTGGGGACCTTTTCCTTTTTGCACCACATCAGGACGCTGATATGGTGTGACTAGCTTCTTTACCTGTACAGAATCCTAGCTCATACTCCTCCACATCCAGGCGGCGATGTGATTGAATCCCTGCCCTATTATTCATTACATCCGGGCGCCATTGTAACGTTTGCTTAGGTGAGCACGCCTGGCGATATCCATATTGTGAGGGTTCATCATAAATTGGCTTATATTAGTCTACCGCAATGGCACAACCCTTCTCTATTGGGACTGCCAATGTGAGCTTGCTCCAATATAATGAAGTTTAGGTAAAACATGTTAATACATGTGGACAAACTGTGCTGCTTAAGTTGCAGTGGAAGGTAGTCTGTAGAGTTTTAGTACATGATGCTCAATTGATTGTCCATCTTACTATAACAGTTCCCGTTCATTGGGAAGTTTAGGTTGCATTCCTGCCTGTTGTGCAGATTTTTGACAGATCAGCTGATGAAAATTCAAGTTGTTAATGAGGTCAACAAGGTAACTACTTTCTGTTCTCCTCCTTACCTCTGCTTTCTGTAACTATTTATTTCATGCTCTCCTGGCATCAGGATGATTATTCTTCATATATTTAAATCTTTTCTTGTGACATGAAGGATTTTGTGATTGAGGCGCTAAGATCAATTGCAGAGTTGATAACATATGGTGATCAGCATGATGCTGCCTATTTTGAGTATGTTTCCATTAACGACTTTCCATTTTGGTGTATTCTATGCCTATTGGGATATCTTTGACATAATGTTTTCCTTACAAGTGTGTCGGCATTTCCACAGGTTTTTCATGGAGAAGCAGGTGATGGGGGAGCTTGTACGTATATTAAGAATTAGTAGAACTGTTATTGTTTCGCTTCAGTTGCTGCAGACAATGAGTATTGTGATCCAGAACTTAAAAAATGAGCATTCTATTTGTAAGTGAACTGTTGAAACGTGTTGTACTGAATCAATATTCTTTTTCTTTATGCATTTGTTAGTCTGACACTTCACCCCAAATTTTGCAGATTACATGTTTAGCAATGAGCACATTAATCACCTTATAACATATTCTTTTGACTTTCGTAATGAAGAGCTGTTGTCTTATTACATATCCTTTCTGAGGTGTGTTTTATGAAACTCAGCTGCTTTAGAGGCATTTCCTTACTTTGAAATCCTTTTTCTTTAGTGAAAATGCTTCTTACTGACACTGGTTTCTCGATGCATGCTTATACAAAGAGCAATAAGTGGAAAGTTGAACAAAAACACCATTTCTCTTCTTGTGAAGACTCATAATGTAAGTTTAATTTGTAAAGTTATTAGCAGCTTCCTAGTAAGTTTTTCTTTTCTGTTTGTTTGAATTATAGGCATGCCAATATAATATCCGTTAACTTAGCTCAACTAGTTCACAGCCCTAGTGCCGTACTTGTTGACCCAAGAGAATTCTGTGCTGCTGTTTGTTTGAATTCTAGGCATACCAATATAAATCATTTGTCAACTACGCTCAGCTCGTTCACAGCCCTACTTGTTGACCCAAGAGAATTCTGTGCTGCAATTTGCTGGTTTGCTTTCTCATTATGGACCTTTGAAGAACTAAGTAAATAAATGACTAAACTAGAAATCGGTAGTTTAAAATTGAGAGTTTTAGGAGTGGAGAAAGTCAAATATGATTGATTTTCCCTTGCTTGCAAGCTGGAGTTTGAACCATAGAATAGGTGAACTGTGCACTATTTTCTGGCAAAGATTTTGACTTGCATTGCTTTTGTTGATTGTTAACATGGTTCATTAGTTTGATATATTCTACCAATCTGTTTTGAACTTGGAATTCTTTTTCAGAAAAAAACATTCGTCCCATTCTTTTCATCTTCTGTAGTTTCTCATCCTTAGCATTTAATTTGGTCTACAACTTTGAATAGGAAGAAGTAGTCTCATTTCCACTCTATGTTGAGGCAGTACGCTTTGCGTTTCATGAAGAAAGCATGATTCGAACTGCAGTACGTGCGTTAACCCTGAATGTTTATCATGGTGAGCTACCTTTTTATACTTTTAAATTTCTCTATAGTTTCCCCCATTCACAGTGTTTTGGTAGTATATTAATCTTCAACGTGGTCACAGTTGGCGATGAGGCTGTTAATAAATTTGTTGCCAGTGATCCTCATGCTGATTATTTCTCGAATTTGGTCAAGTTTTTCCGGGAGCAATGCATCAACTTGGACAAGTTGGTTACTGCTTCAAAGTAAGTAGTTTCTTATTTTTATTTTGTCCGTGAAACTGGTTAGGCATCACTTATTTTCTGTGTGACTCATGTGATTTATGGTGCAGGTGTCTGGCTCCAGATACCAGTGGTTCTATCCTTTCTGCTGTTGATGAGATTGAGGATAACCTCTACTACTTTAGTGATGTTATTTCAGCAGGGATTCCAGACATTGGGAGGCTTATAACAGAGCTCATGTTGAACGTGCTGATATTTCCATCAATAGTTCCTTCTTTACGGATGGAAGTAGTTAAAGATAGTGTACTGATCTTAACCCCTCTCTCTTTCTTTACATGTAGTGAAAAAGATAGAAGCCCTAACATTTATAAAGTTTACTTAATGTGCTTGCCTTTACTAGACTAGGCCTGTAAATTAACATTTTTGCCTTGTGGCACTCTTAGCCTCCAATCGTAAGATAGGGATCATGCCATCAAGTGAGCAAAGTGGTAAAGGGCCTCTAGGGAAAGGTCCACTGTTGAGCTCCTAGGCAGGGCGCTATGGATAGGGGTGGTTTACCATATTAAAAAAGAAAAGTTTTATATAAGATGGTCACAAATTTCAATATGGTATAAATACAGGAAGAGTTCTTGGCTTTGAGTCTTACCATCACCCACTATCAAAAGAATTTTTACGTGCTTGACCCTTGAGATATAACTGTGAGAAATATAAGGGAGAAATATCATTGAATTGTTGTAACTACATTATTACATTGAGGCCCTATTTATAGACACTACATTCCAATCCTTTTCCTAATAGGATACTACGTTACAATCCTCTTTTCCTAATAGGATACTACGCTACAATCCTTTTCCAAGTAGGATTCTATATGTTATTCCTATTCCCACTCATATTCTAACACTCCCCCTTAAGCTGGTGCATAGAAGACATGTACCAAGCTTGTTATGGATGTAAGTAACACGAGGATGAGTGAGGGACTTGGTGAAGATATCTGCAAGAAAACTGATAAGGACTGCTCTGGACGTCTGGGAAACCTCAATTGAAAAGGAACAAACTAAAAAAGTGATCCGAAAAGTAGTAAACAACGCTAGCAAGTTGATTTGTCACTAGAAATTTATCGAAAACTGGTATAAAATATATGGATCATCTCGAAATCAAGAGACGAGTAGATCTTGAACAAGAAAGTCACCGAAAACTTAGCCGAAACATGCTCACACGCCAGATTATTAGATTTGATGGCTGAAAAGTGACTACAAGAGAAAAATTTTTTTATGGGCAGGGTCGGAATGATGACACGACCCTACTAAGAAAGAAATATGGGTAGGGTCGGAATGACTGCACGACCCTATTGAGAAATAGAAATTATATGGGTAGGGTCGGAATGACGGCACAATCCTACTGGAAAAAAATTATATGGGTAGGGTCAGAATGATAGCACGATCCCATATAAATTAGATCTGAAGAGTCATCGGAAAGACGTACGGAACTACGTAAATTAAATCTGAGGAGTCACCAGAAAGATGCACGGTGCTATGCAACTTAGATATGAGAAAGTATTCCGAAAAGATGCACGGTGCTATGCAAATCATCAGATATGAGAAAATAGTCACCAAAAAGAAGCATGGGGCTAAGAAAAATAGATATGAAAAACTAGTCACCGGACAAATACATGGTGCTACGCAAAGATATGAGAAACTAGTCACTAGAAAGATATACAGTGAGTCAGTGACCCAACTTTTGGTAACATAATCATTGGCCAGACGTATATGGATTATAGCCGTCCGCTGGCAGCGGAAACTCTTTGATTCGTTACCAAGATCGCGGAAGCTTTGATACCATATGAGAAATATAAGCGAAAAATATCATTGAATTGTTGTAACTACATTATTACATTGAGGCCCTATTTATAGACACTACATTCCAATCCTTCTCCTAATAGGATACTACGTTACAATCCTCTTTTCCTAATAGGATACTACGTTACAATCCTTTTCCAAGTAGGATTCTATATAGTATTCTTATTCCCACTCATATTCTAACAATAACTAAGTAGGTAAAGGTGTTCTATGATACCATATTGGAGTGTGTGATCATCTCATCTAATTATGTCTTCAACAACGCCCCCCTTACATGAGAGCCTGATTCTCTTCATGGGCTAAGCACGTGGAAATTCATTTTGATAATTGGTGACAGTGAGATTCCAACGCAGGATCCCTACATCCCCTAATACCATTTTAAAGTGTGTGAGCTTTTAGATAAATGGTCTTCCGCTCAACAATTGACAGTTTGCCTCAGCCCTTTTTTTTGCTTCCATTAGAAAAATGCTTAAGAGTTTCTATTTTCTCATAGTTGTATATTTTCTAAGATCAAAATATCCCAACATTTGGAGCAAATCAAATAGATTTTCATCCATCTTTTTTTGGCAAAAAATTACCTTGTACTTGTGCTGGTGGGTGGGTAGCAAGTACTGGTGGAATAGTTGAGGTGCACACAAACTAGCCCAGATATCACAGCTATCTAAAACAAAAAGTAGTATCTAAAGGGTCAGAAGCAATGCTATTTTTGTTTATTATTACGGTTCAAGTAAATAGAAAAATAGAAAATGAGGTGAAAATTGCAATGAAGTAATTTATATCCTTTTTCTTTGGTTTATTTCCGTTTTATCCTTAATCTTACCCATCCTCTGAATTGTTTAAGTTGAACCGTTGATCTCAGTTAACTTCTTCACTTCGTAATCAGAGTTGTTAATTATCAAAGGAATAAATAACAAGATATGTTATGCTCTGACCATTAAAAGCGACTTAAGATGCAATACAAGTTTGGGACGGGGGTTAAAATGTAAAGCTTCTGTAGTTCCTTAAAGGAATTAAGTAGAAGTGGCTGTAGCAAGCTCTAGGGGTTAGTGACACGAGATAATGTGATAAGGAGATAGCATGCTGAGTGAACTCGGTAAAGTACATGGGTTTTCAATTAGTTTCCTTTCGGATTTGGTTTCTTGTGTTCCTCCCTCTACATTTATTGTTTTCACTTTATGCTGAAGCTTTATCTTTCATTAGTCTTTTGTGGCTTATGTATTTCTAATTGTTAACTTTCATGTTTCTTTAATGTAGGATACAGTAATTGGAACCACAACTTCATTGTATTTACTTTGTTGCATCTTGCGCATTGTTAAGATAAAAGATTTGGCGAATATTGTTGCTGCTGTTCTTCTTTGTGATATAGAAACATTCGTCCCAAGGTCTGAAGCTAAACTGAATGGTTTCATGGCTAACCACGATATGTCACATGAAAATCAAGATTCGGAAAATGGTGGCTTCAGCTCAGATTCTGATGGTCAAAGTATACGGGTTTTAATTCCAAACATATCCAACTCTTTAAATGGTGACCCAGAAGAGCAACCATATCACGAGAGTAAATATTCTGCGTTAAGGTAATTCACATACAATCTTATTCTTAATTATTTGCTGTTTTCTAAAGGAGATGAGCTATCACTTCATCAGATGCATGACAGTTTGCTAACACTTCACTTGGTGCAACTATCATTAAAACATATCAACTATTGTTGTCATTGATGAACAGTAACCGCTAAAAACAGGATGTAATATTTACTGAAGAAAAAACTTAAGCACTCTGCTTCTAGAAGAGTCTATATCAACTTCCCTTGAGAGCACCTGAAGCTTTAAGTCATGATTTTTGGCAAGGTTTTGGAACTTCCGATCATGGTTCTCATGGTTAAAACAATAACTTCAAGTTTTGTTTAATAAATAGTTGAAACCTGTCTGATTGCCAAATTCTATGAATTTCTGAGACAGTTGACTTAAGTCATTGAATCTTAGTTTTCCACTACACTTTTTCTAAGGTTAACGATTCAACTTTTTCTTGATAAGTAATCTTTATCATATCGTGTTACTTCTTATTATCATGTTTGTCTGTAGTATTTCTTGATAAATTTTGTTCGGTATAGTTCTCCGTTTCTCTCTCTATTCTACACAACAATTATAGGATTGTAGATATCATTGTTTTGAATGATTTTCTCTAGCACCAGCCCCGCTTGAGTCGAATGAAAAACAGATATCTTTCTTTTCTCATTCTTTTACTTTCTCGTTTCTTTCTATCTCTACTCTTATTTAGAATTTTAGATGGTCTAGTAGTAAGTCGTGTTTAAAACTTCTTGTATGCTTTGGTTATTTTGTTGTCTTATACCTATAAGTAGAACACATTGTCAGCCAGTACATTTGGACAGAGCAGTCAAATCACTTAAACTTATTGCTTTTCCCGCTAATTTTTTGTTTTGTAGGGAGGCCTTACTTTCTTATATTACCACTGGTGATGATGTTCAAGTTTCGGGTTCTTTAAGCATGCTGGCTACACTATTGCAGACAAAAGGTTATATAAGTGGTTTATTGTTCTTTTCCTTCAGATGCTTTGCCCCACTCTTACAAGAACCTTTATGCTTGCAGAGCTGGAAGAATCAATGCTTGACGCTCTTGGAATTCTTCCACAAAGAAAACAACAGAAGAAACTCTTGTTGGTATGTTGCAGCTGTAAATAATCATTATACGGAAAGTGACTTTTCTGAAGTTAAGTTGGAGATTTGTTTTCACGAGTTACTATACTAAAGTTTCTCCCATACTATAGCTTTTGGAATGTGGAAGTGTGCAAGTCTCACATCGGTATTACAAACTACGGATGTGGGGTATTTGTAGCCTTGGGCTCTCCCACCTCAGTAGCTATCTTTTGGAGTAGCTAGCTTTTGGGGTGTGGTTCTCTTTGGGTTGTAAACTAGTATCAAAGCCACTCACCCACCCTTTGCATCCACTGTGCCATGAATGGTGACGTCAGTACGACAATGATCACCTGGGGCTAGTAGTGTCCAGCGTGCCTAGGCTAGTAGTGTCCAGCGCGACAGATGCGGATCATGGTGGTTTGCTATGGTTCATTGCAAGTCCCACATCGGTACTACAAAGTGTTGATGTGGGGTATTTATAGCTTTGGTCTCTCCCACCTCTATAACTAGCTTTTGAGGTGTGGTTCTCTCTGTGTTGTAATAGAAAAGGTGCGTGCAAATGTGAAAAGCCTATCCAACAATAGCATAGCTTAAGATCTAGGCACCTTATGAATTATGATCTTAGATAATGATTATTGCCTTTATATGAATGTGCTATCACTTGACTAACAAAATCATCCATAAAACCGATTTACCTTTTTTTCTTGAATAATAGAGTGTAGCTACATGTGATACTACTACAACAACTATGCCTCAGTCCAACCAAGTAGGCGTCGGCTATATGAATTCCCACCGACTAGTTTTTTTTTTAACCTATTCACTCAATTAATTAGATTATCTAGAGTAGTTTATTTAATTAATCTAATTAAACTGAGTGAATAGGTCAAAACCCCCCGAACTATCATTATTTTGCGAGTTTCATACTTATACTATTCGGTGACTCCCTTTAGATTAAAGAACCCCCATTTGAATATGTGGCAAAATATTTGGGATAGCTTGCTGTGAGAGGTTGTGTGGGAGATGAAAAAAGTCTTAAAAATGAGTCCACTTGGCTCAATGAGTTTAGATTGATTTTGTGAACACCCAATAGTACTAGCAAAATGGTGATAGTTTAAGGTTTTCAACCTATTTGCTCAGTTTTTTCCACCTGCTTTAGGGTTTTTAACCTATTCGCTCAATTTTTGTCCACATGCACTTTTATTTGGAATTCTTTAAGGAGCTTTTGGAGCGTGATGTTCACGTAGCATGTCATATTCCTCCGGGGAATATCTTGTATGAGTTCACTGTAGTTTCTTTTGAGCCAAGGATCTAGTGGAAACAACCTCCCAACCCCCTGAAGGTAGGGTTAGGGTAAGATCTGCGTACATCCTACCTTCCCCAAACTCTACTTGTGAGATTACACTGGGTGTGTTGTTGTTGTGGAGTTCATGGTAGTTCACGGAGGTTCTGTGAACACCCAATAGCTTAGGTATTATGATATGTACTTCTTGTGGTAAAAAATGTATTACTGGACGACTTGATTGCTTATTTGTAAGTGTACTTCTTGCCTTGTTTTGTGACTACAGCAAGCTTTGGTTGGTGAAGGATCCGCTGAAGAGCAACTTTTTTCCTCAGAAAATATAGTAAAGGATGAAATAGGTAGTGAAATGGACTGCTATCTCCAAAAGTTGAAGGTACTATTGCAGTATTGGTTCTCTTTCTCATCTTTTCTCATTTTCAATTTCTTATATTCGGTGCTTTCCTTTAAATATGGAGTAACTATGAGTTAACAACCCATTGTGAAATTCACCTGTCCTTGCAAGTGATATAGTAGACATTTAGTAATCTAAATTTGTCCTTTCATTTTCCGATTTAATAGCAAATCTAACCTTTAAATCTTTACCTGGTAGTTCTATTATTGAAGCTTTTGAATCCTCCCTAACTTACGAATCTGTTGTATTTCTGGAAGTTCCCTTATAATACTGATGCATGATACTTATTTTGTTAGGAGTTCCACATCTGTGTGGAATGCGGTATTTTTTTTTTCCTTATACAGTCTCTGACAACTTTTACCTCTTGAATTAGCTTTCGTAGTTAAGTGAGGACCAAGGTCCATTTTCTTTTCAGTACTTATTAAAGAGAAGTTGTAAAGTGATATGTGATCTAAAGAAACCAACACTTGTCAGTTGTGTTATAGGTAGATAGCAATTGCAAACTCATTTTCATTTCATGGACTGAAGTGACATATTCATTTGGTGTGAGGGACTGTCAGTTTTTCTTCCTTTAGTATTCAGTTTATCAGGATCAGGGAAATTAAGAAGCTTCCATAATAATAAAGGGGAATTGCATATAAGTATAACTCACACATACACTGCAATAGATGTCCTGGATATTATTTGTAAAGTACTTAGATTATAAGGAATAGGAGTGCCTTTCAGGGGTACAACTGATTTTGCACGGATAAAGTGGTTTTTATGTACAGAGTACAGACACGTTTTAAAGCACTCATGAGGTTCCTGTAGTTTTCTCAGGGATTAAAGCAGTACCAATAACGTTAAAAAAACACTTCTTGACGGCTCTTCAGCAGGCAAGTCTTACAGATGTTTTCTCAGGTATTAAACCATTATCAATGTAATGAAGTTATCAAATCTATGGAAATTTAACCAGTTCAAAAAAAGTCATCACAATCTATGGAAGACATGGAATATGTGGGAAATGATGTAAGTTTAGCTATCACCGAAAATATATGGCGAGTTTTGGCACAAGCGATGCTTTCATTGTTGTGTGGCTGAAGTTTACTCATGACCAAAATGAAAGATCTTAAAGGGAATTTGATGACAATAATGAATATCTGGTTGTTAATTAAAGGGCTTTAATCTGAGTGCCTGGTCCTTTTCATTAGAGACGTGAACAATGTTATCCAAAGCGAAAAGTGCAGAAAAGCTCTAAGGTTTCTTGGGGCTTAAAGCGCAAATAGAAGCACGGGCTTCAATGAAAAAAGGCGCAAAGGGAGAAAAAAATAATTATTTATGTTTAGTCCAAGACTAATAATTATTAGCATGTCTGGCAAACATATGAACAAAGAATTTCAAAAAACAATTATGATAGAGTGAACTATCAATTGTTTAGTGTTGCCTCTTTAGAAGAGACTCACTGGCAAGGAAAGTATGTCTTAAAAACTTGATGATGACAGTGAAGCGCACATAAAGCGAAGCACTCAACACGTTTTAAGTCTCCCTTCAGGGCTTAAGCGCACCTTTTATATCACGTCACATGAAATCTTTCTATTTCCCCACTCCTCCTTAAGATGTTCATACAGATGAGAAATCCATATAATATGCCACGGCAGCTCATCCACAATCCAGTCTGTACTTTGGAGTAGAGGGATTGAGTCACAAAAGCTCAACTTCTCTGAAAGCTAGTTGACTAACTAGTCTAGACTATATCAAGTGATACCTGCGTATTAGGTTGGATTGTATGTTGTTGTTTTGAATGTGTCTCAGCATATCTGTTGCAGTACAAGAAATTTGAAATCCTAGAGCTTTGTTGTTGGATGCAACTATCCTGTGTAGTAGACATGCAATATTCTGTATTCAATTTTAAGTGGTGAAGAATAGCAGAAGAGAGATAGGTTCTTCGGGTTTCACTACCATATTTCTGTCTTCTATAAGCAAAATCTATTATTTTGGGAGGGAATAAAATTTCATGAGTAAGTTGTGAACTTTTAAGACAACATGGCCATGTAGTTCTTGTCGGAACTCTGTTGCTTCATCTGTAACGTAAGCTTAGATATCTAGAAAGTGTATTGACTCATGATATGTTAACGATTGAAACTTGTCATGATAATGATATGTTGACGACTAAAACTTGTGGCCATGTGCAATATTTGACTCATGATATGTTAATGATTGAAACTTGTCATGATAATGATATGTTGACGACTGAAACTTGTGGCCATGTGCAAAATATTGCTCAAAGCAATAGGACTATTGACTTAAGCATTGATGTACAACATAAAATATGTTCCACCTGCCATGTATGATGTAGTTTGTTTTTTTGGTTAAAACTAAAAAATATCCAGGTTTGAGTTGGAATTAATGACATTAACTCCCAATGTAAAACTAAAACTTCCACATATAGAAATTACTACTCCCTCTGTCCCAGTTTATGTGGCACCCTTTGACTTGATGCAAAATTTTAAAGAAAAGCAAGACGTTTGAAATTTGTAGTCTAGAACACACTTTGACCTTTTGGATGTCTACAGATCATTCATTTTATCAAGGGTAAAAGAATAAATTAATATTAAGTTATTTCCAGTTATGGAATGGTGAAATTCTTTTTGGGACAGACTAAAAAGGAAAGTGTGCCACATAAATTGTGACAGAGAGCGTATAAGAATTCTATGACGATCAAGATCAGGTATTCAAACATTTTGTTACAATTGAAGAATTAGGATCAAAGCTATGACGATTAACCTCAAATAGGAGTTCATCACATAAATCGGGACAAAATGAGTAATTATTGTAGTATCTTATTATCTATTAATAACGCAAGCTATTTTCTATGTTGCT